>NC_056736.1:499383032-499460532 GCF_019279795.1 Protopterus annectens
CATTTGGAGTGGCCCCAGAGGTTTCTCACTAAAAAAACACAAAGCGTAAGATACATGTCTTATACAGACCAATTAAATTCCTATCCCATTACTCCATCTCATATCCTTTATGGAGAGGTAACTTATGCCTGACCTACAAGGCATTTTCTGATCTGGTCTGGATGAAAATGTTACATATTTGGGAGGATCATTATATGGGGTCTATGCATTCCATGGGCCTGAACCTTATTTGTGACTCTTAACAGAACTTGCTGGAGAGACAGATTTGTATCCCAAATGCTACCTCATCTATGGAATAAAATTCCCATCTTTGTAAAACAAAGCCTGCCTCCTAATCTCTTCAAAAAAAATTTAGATAAATGGATGGAAACTGTAAATTCACTCTTGGGGTACTGATCATGTCCCTTATGGACAGAGGTAGTCTGTAAAATGACTCAGGGCTCGAGCACCAAAAGGCTCACTACTTCAGTACTACCCCTTCCCATATCTGGGGAGTTAAGATATAATATTGTCATATCCTGAGTGTTATTAGCTAGGCCTATAAAGGCTCTTGTGCCATTAGCCTAGTAATCACATATGAGCCTATGAATTTATGTCAGAATATTTGTATGTTGTAGGTGATTTTAAGTCATGTGACTCTATTCAGTTAGTATTTAAATGCATTCTCACTAAGCTATCATTATTTGGTGTGAAGCTCATACATTATCTATAAATGAAAATGTTTAATTTTGAATTAAGGGCTAAATGTTTTCCTGCTTCATAGGTGCTTTTTTTTTTTAATTAGGGTTGTACTTCTTTACCCTGAAGGACTTTTTTTATGCACCCAATAAGGCAGAGATTTACACTGGCACAGAGAAAGTGTAAACTCTTTTTAGCTGCAACTGCAAATTTCATCTGTTAAAAGGCTGCATTTTTACCATTTCAAATCCAAAGCACCAGGAGGAAATGTGACCCTCAGCATCCCTTTTCCTTCACAGTCAAGCCCTACATACAGAGAAAACCAGAAAATATTCAAGTCTGAGCCAAACTATGAATATAGAAGTACCTAATACACAAAGAACCAGGTCCCCTAACTAAGCAGACCTGTAAACATAATAAATGGCAAAAAGTTGTTGCAGTGCACTTTACTTTAACAACAATCAAAGTAATATTCTGGACTTACAATCTTATTTTCAACTAAGTTCTTACTAACAAATAATTTCAAAAGACCACCAAAATATTTTCAAATACCCCAAAATCAGCCAATAACATGTGATTGAAAAAATGCCATGTTTAATCTTTAAATCATTAGATGGCAAGTTTTAAACAGCAATCAACAGAATAACAAAAAATATGATTAAAACATATATATCATCATACTGATTTTTAATTGAATATCACAACCGTAAGTGCTTTCATTCAAAACTTCATCAGACTCAGTCTGATAGTCTGATGAAGTTCATTTTGAATGAAAGCACTTACCAGTTGTGATATTTGATAACGCTTCTCTATTTATGGTGCAGTTTTTTTTTTGTTAGTCATTTTTATTGTATATTATTTTATAATACATTTTTTCTTTGCTTTTTTAGTGTTTTGATTTTTGAGTAAAGTCACTGTGATATCTCTTATTAAGTATTATATCAATGATTCTCTTATAGTGTCAGTGCCAGTCTCTGTTAAAACAGTGCATTTATGTTTCTCTCCCCCGGATTCATGAAGCTCAGCGCAAGTGCGGCGGTAGGCTTGTGCCGACAGTGCGGCGTGAAGATGGCGCAGTAGTGCCAAATGCATATTAATGAAGGCGTGCTGCCGACACAGCCACGTGCACAGGAAAGGCGTGCGAGTGCATAGGGTGTGTCGAAGTGCCACACGGAGGTGTGGAAATGGCAGCTGTCAATGTGTAACCTAAAATGCTTGCATATAACAAGTTGCAAGATAGTAATCACATCTGTCCATGGATACTGAAACGTATGCAAAGCATGCAAGAAGGTACCTGCAAACACAAAGTAAAGAAGCAAATACAAATGCACGGTAGGGAATAACGGGTCCCTATCCCACGAACAAATGACATGGAAGACCGTGTGGCCATAGTCCAACACAGTGCAGATAGCCATACCAAGTGGAAGTGAAATGCATCATATGTTAGCGAGCCACCGGTAGGTATGTCCAGCCCAATAGTGAGGGTTACCAGCTGACCCATAATGTGAGGGAGGGTACACAGCTGGGCAGATGTGTCCATAACAAAATACATGAGAAATGTAGATATCTAGCGACTGTATGTCTGAAACATATCCCACAAAGCATGTAATAGCCACATACAAAAGGTATGTCCGTATTTCACATACCAAATGTGATAGGAAATAGAATAAGCATGTAAACGAAACAGAAGGAGCATATAAACAGCTACAACAATAAGGACACATATAGGCCGAAAGGAACAGTATTATCCGTACCATCGACTACGATTACCACCTGTCCCACTTTGCGAGTGACAGTCCCTCTTTGGGCAGTTGTGTCCTGACAAAAACTTGTAAAAATGGCAAATGTCCTGAGATTATAGGACAAAATTATTCCCCATACATTATGTAATAGTTGCATTAAACAGGTTTTCTGTATCTAAATTACATAAATGTTATAAGAAACAGAATAAGCAACTAAAATGCTACAAGAATAAGCATTTATATAGGCAAGAATCTTAAGTTCTATCCTGTGTACTGACCGTGGGTATGTGTCAGCCTGTAAAATGTGATGTCTGCACCAAAAATGTCCCACTTTGGCCAATTGAAAAGGTGGCAACCCTACCATCGACTGTGGGGAGGTGTTGTCCACTACAGTCGGATATGTGTACGGAATATATCCCATCCTAGACATAGGAAAAGGTGGCATCCAACCAATGAGTACAACAGGCTGCCAAAATCCGGAAGTCAGCGGTACAAGCCGAACTTTTCCGGATGTGTCACAGTCGAACGGGTAGTACCCGGGTATATCAACCATGTAATGAAAGTTATGTATGGGCATGTACCTATGTGCATGAGGTATAGCATGTGGAAAGCAAACATAGCAGGGTAGTCCACACAACCATACAGGTACCTGACACATGTAGGGTATTCAATGTGTTACTCTGGCCGTGTCATGGGCCAACAACCAAAGCAGTGATGTAGGGGGTGTGAAGAATCAGTGTGTGTGGGGTGGATGGGTAATGGTACAATCCTCCAAGGCGATACTGTGTCATATGCAGAATAGGTGAACCGGAGATGTATGAGGGAGCAGCGGATGAAGCTAAAAGAAACAGAAACACATGTATAAACAGCTGCAATACAAGCAGACAGGCCATAAAGTAGAACACAATCCTACAAACATATGAATATTGAAATGTGCGATACAAATGTATAGATATGTCACCGGCACATACCCACAGATTGGTCCTGATGGAACTAGCCATAACAAATGCAACACACCTGGATGGAACTGGCCATAACAAATGCAACACACCTGGATGCATAATGGACTACTCAGCATCCCCTCCACATCACACAACCCGCTCCCATACCTGAACATCCACCAAATCAGCCGTACTTGGCCTACTGGTTTGTTGCAGCCATAGCTAAACATAGTGACCACTACACATATGTAGTAGGTAGTGTCACCCTAGGCGGTTACAGGATTGCACATTATGTATCCCTTGCATGTAAAGACCTCAGCACATTTTTGTAACTCCAAAAAGATGTTCGGTATTCCTCTTCTTGTGGATCGGTCCAATTTTTGGATATCCCTCATGGGATACGTAACCTGTGTAAACATTAGAACGGAAGACACGAAGTCCAGTCCTGTAGATATCTGGACAGAAGTTGGAATGTGCATTAGAGGTGCACAACACTGTCCAGCCCTAAGTGGTCATGCATAACCTACTACCCAGGATCAAACACCTGCCCGTGACGCACGTGTCCCGACACGAATAAGCAGGAGAATATATTGTACACATTTTCATAGTGGCAAATGGTATAAGGGTGATGAAGACACTGATGTAAACAGGATAACCCTGATCTACTGTGTGAGGGACAATTAATGTGTGTGTAGGTGTGACCGACCATACCTGTCAACCTCTGAGAGCAAGATATCTGGACAAAGCCATGAATAAAAGTGGGACAAAGGCCCAAAAGTAGGGACAATTTGTAAAGATTGCTCTTAAAAACTTAGAAAGTTGTTAGCATAACAGTTTGTACATTGCCATTAATTTCCTAAAGATTATGAAGTCTGAAACTCAACTGTCTGCCATTATGTTCTGACTTCAGTCTTTAATGATTAGCTACTGATTTGCCAGAAAACAACAATGTATTACAGAGGTCCGTACATATTTACAGTAACAAACCTTCACATTTGTTTACTGTACTACTGCATACCTGTAGTTAATTCATGTCCAAAATAATAATCCTCGTATGAATGCATACAGGAAATAGTCAAATGTGAATGGGAACACCCCTCACCGTGGATTATGTATTGTAACCACCCCCACCCATATTATGTATTGCCAACATAAAAAGCTGCTGACAGGTGCCGAAACACCTGTGTCTGTAAACACAGGTAAAAAATCTATAAAATGAACAAATTCTGTCCATGTGCTTTGTCTGACATTTGAACTCAGTCAGGGCAGTTCCGTTCACCAGGCAGACAAGCCTAAACCCAGATCACCACATGAACACCCTGACAATCAAAGACTTGTATGTGCCAGGACTATAAGCCTTGGAGTTCTGCATATCCTTGGAGTGATTAAATATGCAGCTTGGGTCCAGAGCAGTAAGGAATAGGGAATGTGTAATATGAAGTACCACGTTTTTCCCAGCAGGAGAATGGATGCCTGTGTTGTAAGTGAAGCGGTGAGGCGTATGTTAATGTAGCTATGTACTATGGGTATGTATATAAATGAGTCAGAACACCAATAGTATAGTGGTTACAGCATTCGGCCAACATGAATGCAGTCCCGGGTCAACCACGACTACAGCACATATAAGTTTAAAGTGTAATGAATGCGTCTGTGCTGTAAAGACATTTAAATATGTAAAGGTGAAAGTGTGTTTCGCATATGTCCGTTAACCGGATTACAGATATTTTACTGGTACCGTCACAATTAATAAAGCCCACATAAGCACAAAGACTTAGTAAACATATGTAACCTACAATAAGGATATGCAAGTGCGCCAGCGCGTGTGTAATCCACTCACAGCATAGCAAATGAATGGTTTTCTACACTTTTATTTATATATCTATATATGGATATATATATTTGTGTATAGATATATATCCACAGACTTAAACTAAATAAATATACGAAATAAAGAATGTACAGACATATGTATATATATATATATATATATATATATATATATATATATATATATATATATATATATATATATATATATATATATATATATATATATATATGCACACAATACATTAATTGATATATACATAACAAACATATAGACATATGTCCTTGTAGATATAACACATGTACATAAATAGGTTACGTCATAGCTATTATGGATAGACATACAGACATGCAAGAAAGGTAAATACACTGCTGCTTTCCAAACCATTGCCTGGAAAGTACCAGTGTGCCAAATCTGCAAGTTCTACTCTTTAAACATGGATATAGGTGTCCTTTGCTGGACCCCAAAAATTGGTCCACTACAGGCACCGTCCTGTAATGATCGAAGCAAAGAAAGTCACATCCGCAGCTACAATATAGCTGTACATGCAACAGTAGCTTGTGCAAGGGTAATAACACATGTGTTGACAGAATGTATGACATATGTCCCTATACGCGGAGACTGGATAGTGCTTAGAAGTGTCTTCATACTTTATTATCGCTCACATTAAATATGTCTTATGACTACTGTGTAGGGGTGTCAGGTATGGGAATCATGGGCATGCAATAATGGATCTAGGTGCCTAGGTGTTGGTTGGCACAGATTTATTAGGTCCGCCCCATGGGAGTGATTACTATTCATATGTGGGTATAGCATACGCCTATATCTTCCAAAAATGAAGAACCCATCTACTGGATATTGTGTAAACCATTAGGGGAAGATGTAGGGACTTATATCAGTGTCATGTAAGCGATTATCCTGGATGTACATGCATACGAATAAGATGGTAACCATACCTCTCAACCTTTCAGAATAAGACATCTGGACAAAGGCATATTAAAATAAGTACAAATAGGGACTATTTTAAATATTCCTCTGACAAAGTTAGAACGTTGATAGAATAATGGATAATTCATTAGTATGAATGTTTTGAGGGTTATTAATTATAAAATACTAATGTCTGTCATTATTATCTAACCTCACAGTCCTTAATGACTTGCCACTAATTTACCAGAAAGGCCCAATATTATGAAAAAAGGAACAGAATTATAAGTCTAAGTTCGGGACATTTACCCAAAATGTGTACAGTTGAGAGGTATGAAGCTAACCCTGTCCTAAATAAATGTGCAGAACTAGTGATATCAGGTGGACAGGTGTGAAGAAAGACGTGATGTCAAATGACAAAACATGTATAAATCAAAAGCATGTACCTCGATAAATGTGAATGAATACTTATGTCCTGTGATAGTCAATGTGGAAGGTTAATAGAAACAAAATGAATGTGTCCCTCAGGGTGTTTTGCAGTGTCCCCGATACAGTGTTCAGTCTCCCACACTCGCATGTGAGTTCTGCCACTGACGGAAAGCGCAAATACTGGCGAACACATAAGGTAGATGACAGCATAATATGTTTTGATTAGCACCTGTTGGCTTTTGTGAGGAACACAACACTCTGGGCAGGTGTGTCCTGCAAAAGGAATGTAATTGCATCTGGCCTGTGATTTCTTCTTGTGTGTAGTGGTGTAATAAAATGATATATCTTGTATCAGAAACAGATACATGTTATAGGAAACAGTATTATCGACTATACTACTACAAGAAAAATCTGAAGGTATGAAAAGTGCTGAAGTAGTCAGTTTAGTATTGACCGCAGGTATGTGTTGACTTGTCACAAGAGGGCGGCAACATTTTTTGGAAAAACTTCCTGTACCGGTGAAAAAACGAGGGCCATGGAAGCGTTCACTAAGCGAGGGGAGAGACCCCAACAAAAAGAGAAGGACTCACGAATGACTTTTAGTAATTTTGATGGTATGGTGTTTAATTTATCTTCTTATCAGCCAAATGAAGATGAGATTAGTGTATTGAACAAAGGTTTAACCTTTGTTCCAGGAAAAACAAGTGTTTTTAATGAGGTTGTTGTAGATATAGCCCTATTTTGTAGGAATTTAGCTCTAAAAAGTGTGTACAATGATGCTACTGGAAATGTTATGGATAGTGACACTTTTGTTACCACTTTAAGACAGCCCAGTACATTTACACCACCTTTTACACCAGCATTAAATATGTTTTTAAAAAGCTGTGAGAAAGATCTGATAAACTATTTTGGAACTCAAGAGCAGAATAGATATTATAATCTCACCAAACAACAACAGACAGCTTTAAGGGGTTTATGTAACAACAGAGATATTGTGAATAAAACAGCGGACAAAGGAGGGGCAGTGGTTGTCCTAGACAGTGAATTCTATCATTTTAAGATTAGGGACATGTTATCAGATAACACTACCTACATACCCATTAACCCCATAGTCGTACATAGGGTGGTAGAGGATGTGCATCTGGCTATACGGAAGTTGCACTTCGACATGTTGATAGATGAAGATCTATTAAAATTTCTGTTGATTATTAAACCGAGAACACCAGAGTTCAAAGCCTTGCCAAAGATTCATAAATCTTTGGAGGACCCACCCCTAAGACCCATAGTTTCGGGCAGAGGGTGGGTCACAGAAAACATATCCATTTGGTTGGAACAAACATTAAGACCATATGTGGACAAAATACATAACATTTTGAAGGACACGAAACAGTTTTTGGGGATTGTTAGAGCATATGAGTTGGAAGGCTTTCAAGGGAGTACCATTATGGTCACTTTGGATGTACAAAGCCTTTTTACTGTCATAGGCAACAGCTATGGCATACAAGCCATTAAACATGTTTTGCATAGAATGGGAGAGGAAGAACACAAGGTCACCTTAATATGTACCTTATTGTCTATAGTTTTGGAGAATAACATATTTATAGGTGGACAGCAGATCTATAGACAGGCACAGGGGGTTGCCATGGGCACCCCCTGTGCCAATACATACGCTAATTTGGTCCTACATTATTGGGAGGCAGAGACAATCATTAATAATGCTAATTGGACAAAGTATGTGGGAGCCTAGGCAAGATTTGTAGATGATGTCTTTTTGTTTTGGAAAGGAGATGAGGACATGTTAAATAGTTTTTTTAGAATATCTACATACTACAACTTCATTTTTAAGATTCACTATGACACACTCCACAAAACAAATAGACTTTTTAGATACTAGGATTACCCATGACACAGGAGGCTATTCCTCTACTCTGTACAGAAAAGAATGTTGGACCAATCATTTACTATCATTTGATAGCATGCATCCTCGTTATGTTTTTCCAAACATAGTACAAGGACAGTTATGCAGGGCATCAAGATTGTGCTTGGAAGATAACAAATATGAGATAGAAGTGGAAGATCTGAGGACATGCTTTAACAACAGAGGGTATAATGATACGTTGGTACAGACAAAAATAAATCACAGTGAACAGAGGAGAACCAAGGATTATAAGCCTTGGTTAAAAAGCAATCAGAATGAATTGTGTCCTAAACCTAAACTAAGAAAAAATGAAGGACTTAAGATGTATTTTACCTATAGCAGTAACATTACTGACATTCAAGCTATTGTCCAAAGGAATTGGAATATACTAAGGACAGAAGATAAGATATGTGAGATTGTAGGCCATACACCTAGGTTTGGGTATAGACGTAACACCAATCTTAAAGACTTATTATGTAAAGAAAAGGGTCTCCCTGGAAACTACACTAGGATGAGTAAAGCAGGAATGTTACCATGTGGTAACTGTAAAGCATGTGTTAGCATCAACAAGGACCCAACTTTCTCTCATCCAGTGGATGGGAGAAGGTTTAATTTTAAAGCCAGAGCAACATGCAGGACAACACATGTGGTTTATATTGCTGAGTGCCAAAATTGCTTGTCCTACTATGTAGGGATGACAACAAACATGCTGAAAGTTAGAATACTACAACATCTTTCCTGCATTAGGAATAAAGTAGAACAGAATGCTCTATATAAACATGTAGAGAAGAATCCTACACACACTTTTATGTTTAAAGCTATAGTAAATGTCAGGTTGGGTGTTAGAGGGGGGGACATAAAATTACACACTGAGTCTTTAGAATCAAAATGGATCATTACACTTACTTCACATAGATACCCAGGTTTAAATGACAGGATACCTTTAAAACCTGCACTACAGAATAGGCGGGTAAAATATTAACATTTGATTGGCTAATGTTTGTTTTTTAAATGAGAACCTGTATGTGCTTCATTGTCTGATGAAGGGTTGGTAAACCTGAAAGCGCTTACTGTGTTGGAATATTTTATTAAACTTTTTATCCATACAGCGGTGTCAAGCCAGTCTTTTTCTTGTTGTTATTTATACTACTACAAGAAAAATCTGAAGGTATGAAAAGTGCTGAAGTAGTCAGTTTAGTATTGACCGCAGGTATGTGTTGACTTGTCAAATGTCACAGCTGTATATATAGTACCTATAGGGCTGTCACCTTTACAAATGATGAAAGTGGGAGCTGCTCTGTAGAAATGTCAGATGTAGCAGGTCAAAACATACCTACAGCCATGCATACTCCACAAATAGACATATTAGCACACAGCAAAGCTTAGGCCAGGATTCCTGAAGCCTTGGCCAGCATGTACGAGTAGAGTAAAAGTAGAGCAAGGCAAGATGCCTGCCGAGCTATTCAGCAATATCCTGTAGGGGCGTGTAAGACAGCCCCTAAAACGAACGTTGCACGGACAATGTTAGGATATGCAAATTACCCCATTTGTAGGTGAAAGCTATGCAAATGATGTAAATCTGTGATACATGAAACAGTAAGCTGTCCGTGCAAGAGTAGAGTTATGTGCAGAAATGTACTCGGATGTTAACTGAGTTACGTTCTGCTAGTAGCTAAACAGAGCAATGTCAGCTGCAAATAAAGGATGAATTTAGTTGAAGAAGCATGCCAATGGCCAAATATAAGGCCAGTGGCATTTTTTTCCATTGGAAATTAATAAAACTCTATTTGTCCTTCCCCGATCTCCGGTGTTTAAGCATAGCACAGCGGCGCGAAAACGCTCTGCGCTTTTAAAACAAGAAAAATATTTAAAATATACATAGAAATTGGAATTTTAGTTAAAAGTTAGTTCGCTATGCAGGTGAATGGCAAGCTGAAGACAACATGGCTACTGAGTACTGGTTGCTATGTGTGGAAGCACTCTGTCAGAGATGTAACCAAGCATTAGAAGGCAATCCGATGTAATTGATGCTGAGGATAGTGAATCACAATTTGTCATGCCATATGGGCCAAGCCACTACAGTGTAAGAGTAGGTTAAGTGGACTATCAGAGTAGAAGATAGGTGACATCATGAGTGTGTATGTATAAAACACTGTAATCTTATCGGAGCAGTGTGTCACATGTTTGCTGTCAGTTACTCATCAGTGGAAGAGGCGTGTTATGATTTATCCTAGGTAAAGTCAGGAAACTGACGGTGTACGCCATGGATATCACTGAAGTTTCTTGCAAACCTGCTTACAGTGTGTTCACGCCTGTGCATGCCTGTAAGCCTGAGTAAGCATGTGTGCGCGCGTCAGCCCATGTGCGTGCGTTGAAGAACGAGTAAGCTAGTGTAAGAATGTTGAAGCCCGTGTAATGTCATGTAAGCCAGTGTATGCGTTTGTAAGCATGTACAAATCTGTACTACACACATCACACACGTACTGCACACTCTGAAACACATGCTGCCAATACTACACACATCAGTCAAATGGCACATGGATGGATAATAAATCTTCAGAATTAACAGTGCTGTAAACTATACTACATTGATGGTCATAGCTGCAATGCATCATGCCTGCTTACATACACCTAGAAGGATATCACACTTTGTGTTAACAACGTTTTAACATTAATACAGTGCTATAAAGCCACCCTGTGCATCAGCACCATGTTAGTCTGTTCCTGCATCAATGTTACACATTACAGGTGGTGGCACAGGTGTCATCATATGCACAGGGTATGGTGTTTGTTTTCCAGAGCCTGTCATTGAGCCATCCAATCAACATGTAAGTATCTGTGTGTGTGTGTGTGTGTGTGTGTGTGTGTGTGTGTGTGTGTGTGTGTGTGTGTGTGTGTGTGTGTGAGGGACAACAGTGTTTGCATGGCCCAATGTTGATGCAATGTGTGTGTGTATGTATTAGCCCTAGCTCTTTGTTTTATGTGTGTGTGTCTGCATGTACACAGTTTCAGCATGTGTCAGCCATATACAGGAGGTTGTGGGACAGTCACAGACCATACCTGCCAGGCTGTACACATCGCCATTACTGGCCATGGACACCCCTCCATGCATTCAACAATATTCCAGTCCTGCACCTGTCAATGTATACACATACATTCTTGGGATCTGTATCACAACCTGTGTATAAACAGGAGTCAGTAATGTTAACCTGATTTGCATAGTATTGTCAGTTAATACAAAGTTATATGAGCCATACTCATCCTCCAAAGTAATAACCACTGGTGACTGTTGCTGAGATGTGCACACGACCGTTTAAAGGTGCTGTGCTATCATTGTTTTCAATGACCCTTGTAATACCCAGCAACAAAATAACTGGTCACTACACAACTATAACCCAGGATCACTACAGCACACACTATGTGTATTATCACAGAGCCATAGCAGATTTACATACATCAAAGGTGATCATGTACAGATAATGCAGCACATTCAATAGTGCTAATATCCACATACATATCTATATCTATCTACATTACATATATATATATATATATATATATATATATATATATATATATATATATATATATATATATATATATATATATATATATATATATATATATATATATATACACACACACACACACACACACACACACACACTTGGCAGGGTTGGGATCAGAACACAGACCTAACTACCTTATCACACTACAGCATTACGCATGTACAGAATGCGCTACCATGATTACTAGATCCCAGCATTCACACAGGCATACGTCTAGCTTGCTGGCATCAGCATCAAAGGCAAAGACGCCATATGGATTCTATGGAGAGTGAATAGTGTAAAAGCAATGTACTGTTGTCATGTAGCAGGAAACACACACACACACATGTGGCAGGATTGGGAATAGAACACAGACCTAACTACCTTATCACACTACAGCATTACACATTTACAGAACGCGCTACAAAGATTACTGAACGCAGTGCTCCCAGAGGCATACTTCTAGAAGGGTGACATCATCCACAAAGGCAAAGACGCCGATAGGGAATGTATGCGGTGTGAGGCATCTAAAAGCATTACCATGTCCCCAGGCAGCTGGAAACACACACACACACACACACACACACACAGAGGCACACACACTTGGCAGGGCTGGGAGTCGAACATACACCTAACTACCTTATCACACTACAGCAATAAGCATTTACAGAATGCGCTACCGAGATTACTCAACACAGTACTCCCAGAGGCATACTTCTAGGTGGGTGACATCATCCGCAAAGGCAAAGACGACGATAGGGAATGTATGTGGTGTGAGGCATCTAAAAGCATTACCCTGTCCCCAGGCAGCTGGAAACACACACACACACACACACACACACACACACACACACACACACACACACACACAGACAGAGGCACACACTTGGCAGGGCTGGGAGTTGACCATACACCTAACTACCTTATCACACTACAGCATTACGCATTTACAGAATGCGCTACCGAGATTACTCAACACAGCACTCCCAGAGGCATACTTCTAGGTGGGTGATATCATCCGCAAAGGCAATGACGCCGATAGGGAATGTATGTGGTGTGCGGCATCTAAAAGCATTACTGTGTCCCCAGGCAGCTGGAAACACACACCCACACACACAGAGGCACACACTTGGCAGGGCTGGGAGTCGAACATACATCTAACTACCTTATCACACTACAGCATTACGCATTTACAGAACGCGCTACAGAGATTACTGAACACAGCACTCCCAGAGGCATACTTCTAAGTGGGTGACATCATCTGCAAAGGCAAGGATGCCGATAGGGAATGTATGTGGTGTGAGGCATCTAAAAGAATTACTGTGTCCCCAGGCAGTTGGAAACACACACACACACACACACACACACACACACACTTGGCAGGGCTAGGAGTCGAACATACACCTAACTACCTTATCACACTACAGCATTACGCATTTACAGAATGCACTACCAAGATTACTGATCACAGCACTCCCAGAGGCATACTACTAGGTGGGTGACATCATCTGCAAAGGCAAGGACGCCGATAGGGAATGTATAGAGAGTGAGCAGTCTGAAAGCATATTACTGTCCCAAGGTAGACATAGACAAACACATGGCAGTGGTATGATTGGGGCAACTAAATATCTACAGAGCACTACAACAACACTAAATAGATACGGGACGCACCACAGACAGTACACCCTGCAAGACAGTCAACCAGTGTGTTCAATGTTGGCATCCATCGTGATGTTGAAAATGGACATCTGTTGCCTGGATGTCCACCATCACTATACAGGATGTCAATGGCCATACCCATACACAGAGGCACATCAATGAGACAAGGTGTCACTGGCCATGCCTACATGCTTAGTATCACACGTCTGTTTGGAATGTACTGTGTGTCCATCTACACAACGGCGTACTGGGCATGCTCACACACTTAGCAGTTGCAAAGGACCATCTTGCATGCACACGGATTCTAAACACGTAAGGGCGCAGTTTGGAATGTATTGTGTGTCCAACTACACAACGGCATACTGGGCATGCTCACACACTTAGCAGTTGCAAAGGGCCGTCTTGCATGCACATGGATTCTAAACACGTAAGGGTGCAGTTTGGAATGTACTGTGTATCCAACTAGACAATGGCGTACTAGGCATGCTCACACACTTAGCAGTTGCAAAGGGCCATCTTGCATGCACACAGATTCTAAACATGTAAGGGTGCAGTTTGGAATATATTGTGTGTCCAACTACACAACGGCATATTGGGCATGCTCACACACTTAGCAGTTGCAAAGGGCCGTCTTGCATGCACATGGATTCTAAACACGTAAGGGCGCAGTTTGGAATGTACAGTGTGTCCAACTACACAACGGCATACTGGGCATGCTCACACACTTAGCAGTTGCAAAGGGCCGTCTTGCATGCACACGGATACTAAACATGGAAGGGCACAGTATGGTATTACTGTCCCCACGTACATGAAGACCACTCACATGTATTGACCAGTACACATTCAGTAGCCATCACAGATGTCTCAGGTACAGATCACAGAGTTACACACCGCAGTCTACAATGTAGCCCTCAGACATCACCATGTCATTAGACTAGCAATGCACAGCCATACATCAACACAACACCGTGTGACTCATGACCAGTGGACTGTACATAGGTGTACAACAACTGTGCAGACTACACATGTACTGACGAGATTCCATCATGTGTTATGCATTGCAATGATACCACTGTACATAACCAGGTTGGCTCTACACATACTAGGGGCCCTGGGTCTTACACAGCTGTGACAGGTGACTGTCACTGTACACCAACGAACACACATGTTTGGATATGTCATACATGTAATTGCAGTGGATATGTACATGGACCACACACACAACACATATGTACATAGCATAGCTTTTGCTGTCCTCCGTGCAGACAAGTGGCTACAGCAATCATACGCACGCTAATGGAATGTGGGTCCATGGCTGTTGAATGCTAACAGTACATGAGGTAGCAATGTTGACCAAGGACACATTCCCTCTGTACTAGTTACCCATGGCACCCATCATATCATACAACAGTCCATGTGTTATGTATGTCAACACACATGTCCACCAACTGCAATGCATACAAACATGGCTACATGACAGGCATGTAGGACCAACACACATGTACAAACTGTAGTGTGCATGCAGCTACCATGCATGTGCAGTAGGTGATGTAAGTAACTCATCTGTGCCTAACTACAACATGCAGTTGCAATGCAGCCCCATCATTGACACCTGCTTATGGTGACATACTGACAGTACGGTAGGATGTACATCAAGTATGGATGGATGTGTGTACATAAAGTGGTGATCCACCTGTGTTGATGGATGTTCGCCGGGGATGGCTCACAGGTGTGTCACACGCCATCCTACCATTACATGTGCAAACAGTTCGCTATGTTACTGTTACTTGACAGTTAAGACATAAAACCTACACAGCCATCGGGTGTTACCGACTGTACATTACTTGACACCTGTAACACTTACATCCTCCCATGTGCATATAGCAGCAAAATTGCCGGACATAGGGTTGGTACACATAATGCGGCCAATACTGCTGCATGTCTGTCAGATGTATCATCATATAGCGGGTGTATCATTCACAGTACTGCCATGTGTGTTTGCATGTGTGACCATATATGCCATATATGGTGGGGAATACATCCCAATTGTTACACACCCCTGTACACTGTTGTAGACATCTGTACATACTGCAGTGTGGAAAGCATGATGTAGGCATGTGTGGTGTGTGTATCACACACATCAGCTATCTGTATGTGTATGACATTTGTGGTCTCCACAGTGTGTCTGTGTGTGTATGTATGTATGGCTGTCTGGTGCATGGAGTGAGGGTGTATGCTACCATACAGAACACACAGGATCCCTAACCCCTCATGGTGATGCAGTCTACTACCCTGTTGATGCCATTGGTCTCATCCGTACTGGCTACCTGTACATGTCCTTTCTCTGTGTCGCGTTGTGTGGGTGCACAGTACTGTGAGGGTGATGACCACATAGGCAAGTGTCCTCACCTCAAAACTATGGGGTGTGTGTTATAGTGTTGTTGACCCCGTGAGTGTGGGCATGTTCCTGTAATGTGACAGGTATTACTGCTACACAGTGAGGCCTCATGCTATCAAATGGCCTCTAATGTTATCATTGGCCAGACCGCTGTGTACAACCCCTGCACCATGTCAACATACCTGTGATGTGACCTGGTATGGATGTCACGTCTCTAGCCACTGTAGCCTATTATACTGCACACATGCTGCTGGATCAGTATATGTGTGGACATCTGTGGTATGTTAGACTTTCCAGCAGTCCGGTTGAGGCTACATATAGCATGCTGAGACTCCATACGTACCTGTGAGTACTCCACAATTACATATGGGAGACTGCAAACACTGCTACCAGTAGGCACATGCAAGTAGACCATAAGGAGGGAAACAGGGCATCATTACCAACATGCTGTTACTCTTGATACCAAGAGCCATACCGTGAACATATAACAATGCATGCTACACCTGTACTACATGGTATGTCTGGTGCATGTCAACAGTACACAACTAATGTAATATACATGTCTCTCACTATTCTTACACAACTAATGTAATATACACTTCCTTCATTAGTCATACACAACTAATGTAATATACACTTCTCACTATTCTGTTCACCCTGTGCATCAGACCATTTGAGCATGTCCCTGCACTGATGGTGTGAATGACAGGGATGCGGCACAGGCTTCATCATATGCACAGGGTGATAATATTTGCCAGGGGCATAGGCTGTACCAATGGGTGACATCATGTGTGTGGGTAAGGGCCGGTGATATGATTGGGCATGTCTGTTCAGTATGCATGTGGGTGTTGTGGTGCCCTACAGATGTGGTGATATGATTGGACATGACTGTTCAATATGTATGTGGGTGTTGTGATGCCCTACAGATTTGTTTGCTGTGTGCGTGTATGTGTGCACACAGTTCTGCCTTTTGTGAGGCCTACACAGGGGTCATATTGACAGCTCCAGATTGTATAGACCAGGTTGTACAGCTCACTGTGTTCGGCCACGGCCACGTGACCTGCGCCTGCCAGGGGTTGCACGGGCACTACCAGGCGGAGGTACAGATTGGCTACTGTCCGATGACACATGTCCACTGGAACTGACAAAGTGAGAAAATGGAACTGGAAACTAGATGAATGACAAAGTGAACTGGTGAGCGAAGTAAAAAACTCAGGTTTAATAAGTTAAGCGCTTTCGGAAGGTTCAGTGCCCTTCCTTCTTCAGAATTAGCAAACAAACAAAGGCACAGGCAACAGTTCGCATTTAAAAACATCGATTAATTGGAATATTGATTAATTAAAGCAATCATGTGATAGCTGTCATCATCTCAACTTGTTAGTCTAAAAACAAGTTGCAAGTTAAAAAGCATAAAATGTTTGTCAACGCAACATTAAAACTGAATCCATATAAAACTGTAAATATGTAGTAAGGACAGTCAACCTTATTTCATGCATTCTCAAGTGTGCATAACAACTGTGAAAATACTTTTTTATGTATATGTACAAAAAATATCTTTCAAGGACACAATTAACTAACAATAGTTTTGAACCAAGCCAACCTAAAAATGGTGTTAAATCTATAAGAAATATATAAGGGAACCTCCAATGCAAAAATCAACGCATAACAACTTTTTTTAGGTTGGCTTGGTTCAAAACATGCCACGGTCAAGGATTCCAACCATGTCACCCAATCGCCTGTCCAGAACATCAGCAATCTGCTGTTGAGCATTTGCCAATGCCTGGATGTTGTCATTTAGGGTATGGATAGCAGCCCTTTGTAGCCTCTGCCCTTCTCTGTTCTGCCATTCAGCACGTGCCTGTGCCACCATTACTGTCTGGAACATGCGTCTGGTGATACCAGCTGCTGCGCTCTATCCTGCAGGTGCTTGCCTGCCAGAGGTCCTCCTACGAGCAGCACCGGCCATATGCTTGTGTGGCATATCTGCAGAAATTACACTGACACCATGGTGTGGAGACACACCTTCTGTAGCCACCACACGTTCCTGTTCCATGCTAACAGACGCTGACTGTCCTTTCTCTATGGCCACTGGTGATGCAGTATGTGTTGGCAGCAGAACTGTGTGCGGGGAAGAGGGGGACATAGCTGGGATGGCAACCATTGGCACAGATTCAGCCCCTGACAACCCTGCTTGTACCTCATGCATATGTTCATCACTGCTAGTATCTGTGGGGACACTAACATCAGATGGACCGCAGGAGGGTAACGCACCTACATCACTTGTGAATGCAAAGAAAGACTCTAAATTACAATAGACATACACACACACACACACACACACACACACACACACACACACACACACACACACACACACACACACACAGACACACACACACAGACACACACACACACACACACACACACACACACACACACACACACACACACACACAGACACACACCATGCATGTGATTTGACAGACGACATGCAGCATGCCTGTGATACAGCAGACGGCATACAGCTCAGACATTAATAGTGTTAGTAAGCATACCCCTTGGGGTGCACACTACAGCAAGCAGGTGTCATATCAGTAGCCATGCAGTTCACACAATCATGGTAGTATGCATGCATCCCCGTGATACACCATGTGGACCAGAACAGGATAACAGTACACATGGCTGACGTTACCTTTACATGTAATCTGCTGACGTGTGCATTAACATGCATACATGTCTGACACAATGGTGTCCTGACACATGTACAGCATCATAATGGGCATCACATTGTGGTGTTGTCTGTATGCCCTACAGATAGAATGCATGTTTAGCAAATGTGCATGTGCATGGAAGGGTAGTGTGAGCCATCTACATTGCTCTACAGTGTGAAGTACAGACACTGTGCCATTGCATGGCATCATGAGGCATCTATATTGCTATACAGTGCATAATATGTACACATTGCATAGCCATAACTGCATGCATACCCATGGCAAATCTGTGGATTGTGACCCACAATGCTGAGGTGTATACACACCAAACCATGCTGTGTCATGTGACAGGTCACTGGAGGACCTACAGATGACACCCCTGCACAACAACTACAGAGTCTTAGCTGCCTGGCAACCATGTCCACACATAGCGGACTTGTCAATTCACCATGTCCCACATGGCATTGATGTACCACACACACGAGGTGCACATCTAACGGTGATGTCCTACAGCAGCAAGGGAAATGTACAGTATCTGTGGCCTGATGTGGAGTCAATGCCTGTGGAAGCTGTAGAGGTGACTACTGTCATGCTATGACACAGGCGTGATGTTCAACACATCTTATATGGTAGACGTCAGTGACACCTCCACTGGCTATGTACAGGCTTTTAGGATGTCCAGTGTACCACATCAACTGTATAATCAGTCAACTAAGGCTATAATTGGACCATTTGTGGACAATGTGAAACAGGGTGTATACACATCACATCTACTGTGTGGCTACGTATCTCTGGCCATCCCCCATGGCCATGTGTGCACATGTGTTGGACAAATGTGTGTGATGGCTGTCTATCACACATGTCTGTGTTGTCCCATATGACATACACCCATAGATGTCAGATATGTCACCATCCACAGGGCTATGCAGACAACAGGTTGTATGTGTGGTATACGGGATATGGGTTATGGGATAGTGTGACATTATTGCAGTCAATACACTACATGTCTGGGACATGTCAGATGGCACATCACAATGTGTGCACCCATTGCAGGGGCATATAACACAATAGTGACTCCTGTGGGCAGCCCATATCACAGCTCACTGTGTGGTACTGTTTGCGTACCACACGTGTTGTTCCAATGTATAGCACATATACCTCCATTGTAGAACACCTCCACCATTGTATGCACAGCTGACCACACATTTAGCAATGACAAATACTGTGGTTTCATGTTGGTGTATCATTTCCTTTGTATATATTGCACATGGATGGCCTGTGTGAATGATGGGTGACGCAACCTGTATATCATGAATGGAATGAACATCAAGTGTACAAGTGTTAACTGGCCACATGGCGAATAGATCTATGCTTTAACATGCTTGATACAGATGACAGTCTCACCTGCAATGGACTCATGTCTGTGCGGCATGCCAGAGGTACCTGTATAGGGGTGACACAGCAGTATGAACATTATCCATGACTGTATGACAGCCACAGGGTGCACTGTGCATGTTAACTCATTCATCTTTACAATAGCATATAGTATGCACATGTGTGCATACACAGGGTAGCATACTGTAGTATGCACCATGTGTGTCCACACACCATGCATATGTTGTTACATTACATAATGTACAGTGACACATGCACATAAATGGGATATAGTAGCCATATGTGCAGTACTGACTTCCCAGGAAACTCCAGGCTCATTGGTTGGGAGACACCCACCTCCACAATGGCAGCTAGTGTTTGTGGATGCTGTTCCGAGGGTGTCCCCAGACTGGCCAGTAGCTCCTCAGTGTGTGTGAGTGGGGGCTGGGTTTGTGGCCCACCACCTGTTCCCCCTTGTTCCCTGGTGATTGCAGTGGCATGCTGTTTTGCATCTCATATCAAGTCCGTGCAGTGTCTACGCACCTGCTGGTAGGTGCAGTTATGGCCACCCACATCGTTCACCCTCCTGCGAAGATCCTGCCACAGGTTGTCCTGCTGCTGGGCATGCTATGGCACATGGCTGAACAACACCTCGTAGTTCTCATGGAGGTACAGGATGAGGACATCACTCTCCTGGCGGCTGTACGCTGGAAGGCATGTACGAGGCATTATCTGTAAGACATAATGATGGTCACAGGTCACAGTTTCAGAGATGTACAGAGATACTGCTGCACATATATTTCTATGACATAGTACATCTGCACAGTTATCTTTGCAAATCATCATGACACTGACACAACTGACATGTTTGTGTCACACACATGTAACACCCGTTATGCATTGGATATCATCACCATATATGTGAGTCACCTCATTACAGTGTTCATACTCCATGTGAATGCTGTCTTGATGTGGGCATGTCTGTTTGCCAGCACTGGTGTACTTACCTATCTGCACATGCCTGGATGCATCCACGGTAATGCTGTTGACCTTGATGCTGTGTATATGTCACATATCAACACAGAACAGCCTTAATGGACTTGAGCAGTGACAATGCACACATATGCATGGAAACCTGTACATGCATGTGTTTTGCCATATACGTCTACACAGCACTGTACAGCTGTTCAACATCCTGCCACGGATCGCCTGTGTTGCACATGTGATAGACATGGGACAATGGCTAGTCGGACGTCATTCGCAGGGATGGTTATCAACTATAGCATGTATGGGCAAGGTTTCCTAGCTGCATCCGACAGCCATTATGCCACCGTGAGGTGCATCAGTGCCACATTACTGATCCAGACAGTTGATACTACATCTACCATGTGGCCATCACACCATGTATGACAGGGATGACATGTGCAGCTTTGATGGACAGGGTTGCATGGTATGGTGGGAGTATGTCACATGTATGGCACAGGGATCTGTCCAGCATGTGGAGATCCTAGTATTAGGATGGTGGCTGTCCATGACATATGTCTTTCAGATCAGGATATGGACATGTAGCATGTCCATCATCATAGTGTAGCAAATGTCTTTATGCAAGGTAGACAGCATGCTGCATAGTGGAGGTGAGGATTGTGAAAGCTGGTATCGCCCATCCACCCATGGCCATTGCCCCTTAAAGGTGATATGTGATCCAATGTTGGTCACCCAAGTGCTGTGTATGCCTGTCCAATGATCTCCATGCTCATGGATGGCACCCTGTCATGACATGGGTACCTCGTATGACTACCTAAGGGGCCTGGAGATGTCACCAAGTCAGGGAGGTGTACTGCACAGCACCATCCCTTACACAGTGTCCATAATGTTGACCACAGCCTAGGTGGTAGTTAATGGGTACAGGGATGTTCACCTAGCAGTGACAATGCTGATATCATCCATCAGAATGTGCACATATGTCACACACCTCACCCACACAGCCCATTCTCTATGTTGTTCACAACACTGCCACATCTATTGCTCATAGGTCATGGCCATTCACATCCTTACATACACAGATGCCTGACATTTGTCTGTGTGGTATGGGCTACAATGAGGGTGGAGTACAACACATTAACCCTGTTTTACTGTAGCTGGCACTGGTGTGATATGCACATGTCACTCTGGCATCTTTTGTAGTCGTGAGTCTGTCAACAAGCCACTGGTAGAACACTCCTGTGACATACAAAGGTATTTGTAATCAAACATCCGTAATGTCTTGTACATCTGTACTGCTAACATCTACATTGATAATGGTTCATGGACATGCAGACCATACTCAGCAGGGTTATAGTACGGTGCCACCAATTATGACTGTTCTCACCACTTGTGGGTTGATATTATCCAACACCCTATCGGTATTGTATGTTCATGCTCAGCACTTGTTCAGAACTTGTGAGCATGTCATGAGCTGCTGATTAATATAGCACCCATTCCACACCATTTATCACAGGTACACTGTCTGTCCTCACATTTCCAGCTTGCTTACAGTAGAACAGCTATTGTACACAAATAATTCACATATCCTGTGAGACATGGTTGTATATACAGGCATGTCCAACTGTTGCGTACCAGTGCTATTGCCTGTCTATATGATGGATATGTCATACATGTGGCAATAGAGCAATTGTCTCATGTACACAGTCAATGCTCACCTCCCAACATAAGACACTACAGCCTGTGGGGGATGCACATATGCAGCCCTGCTGGGGGTAATGCTGTCACCAACCCTGACTGCACCTGACAGTCATGTGGGGATGTGTAACAATTGCAACACACCCTACTCATCACATAGTCTCACATGATCTCCACCACAGGCCACACATATGAAGACAACTTGTGCAGTACCTCTCCATACTCTGTGTAGGCACCAAAGGCAGCCCCCATCACCGAACACAACAACACCAACTTATAGCCCACATACTGATGTGTGCCCATCACATGCAGCCAATAGGGTGTTATAACATACACAACACACCAGTCATAGGTGACTCTGTAGGCAGTCACACTGCTGTTCCACTCATCAGGCTACACAAGGCGATAGTCGCTTATATCTTGCTGTCAGGTAACTGGTTCTGCAACATAACTTATGCACCCATGCCACACCTCACCAGGTATGATGTGACTGTCATTCTCCATGTTAGTGTGACTGCCCTGAGATGCAACTTCACAGACTACATGTGCAGGGACATGCAATAGCTCACCAGTCTTGTTGCCCTGAAGGTGTGGGGCAAGCCCTGGGGGCATTATGCATTCATCCGGACCTGATACCACTGTACAACGATTGACTGTGTCACTTCAGCAGTTGCCTATGCTTCTGCTGTCATTCCACAGGCATCTGGTATCCGTCCGCTTTGACTGACCTGGTCAAACAGCACGATGCGTTGGCACAGATGTCCTGCACCTGTCAGCCCTGGGAGTACAGATCACATGTAAGGCTCTTGCTGCTTCTATACTGCCTGTCTTGCACAGTTTCCAATAACAGTCACCAGCAGAACGGGAACTGGCAAGCAAAACATGGGGTCATGTGACACAATGCTTGACATCTTCCTCTGTGATGCACGCAGGCAAGGCACACCTTATAATGCACCACTTCAATATCTCTGCAGTGACTGGGACCTGCCTCTAGGTTCTGCAGAGCACCGTGCAATGACAGGTTATAGACAGACCATACCTTTCAGGCACGTACCTGGACCAGCACACCCACGGCTGAGGTGTTCCCATATTCCACTATGTTGTACACACATCCTGGCTAGTTACTTAGCACAATGCATCAGAGGTTCTCCACGTGCAACTAACTGTGTCCAGAACTGCTATACACATTGTAACAAGCTACAGATTCAACAACATATCCGATGGTTACCAGACCTCATTTGTTGGGGTACTGGACAGTAGGGCTCAGACAACTACTACTGATGTGAGACTGACACTAACCCACACTTAACTGGGATAGCCACTCATGTACCGACACATTAGGCCAACACTGTCCATGAGTCATAATCTCCACTCAGCTGGATCAACCCATACACACCACCTCCAAGACCAACATTATCGTTGACATGAACACTACCAACATGTGACTGGTGTTCCACACCTGGGGTTATCCCCTCATTGGTGGATTCCAAACATATGCTAATCACCCTTGTTAGCCACATCCTGGCACCACACCCTTCACAGCATACACAGTACATGAGTACTACAACACCTACTACAGACGTCTTATGACAGCGGTAGTTAACGTCATGACACCTGTGCAGATGGACAATGCACATACAAATGCTGAAACATACCCCAGTGCACTTCTTTAGTACATACACGACTGCATGGATCATGCTATTCCACACAGAGCCAGGATGGTACCTACCAGATAACAGACACCACTCTGGGGGTCAAGTTCCACGGACATAATTTACAACAACAGGTGGAGGCTGTTGCACAGTGGTGTACAATCCCATGGGTGGGGTAGCTCATTGGTCAGCCTCTGTAGGGCCACAGGATCCCTCATCTCATACTCCAAAACTAGCTACATAAACATTATTGCGACACATTCTGGGGTGAACCACAAGGCATTATGGTGGTATGTCAGTAGTCAATGGCAATACCCACATCTGCTCTCACATACAACAGTCACTCAGGAGCATTACAGAACCAGGTGATGTTGGCAACATGCTGGCGGATGGATTCAATGCTAACATTATATCCTCTCACTCACTACAGGGCCACAATCCATGCAGGAACATTGCGGTGTACCTGCGGTCACACCTACACAGTACTAACCTGCACTCTATATGTCCTGGGACACTGGCCCCATGTCACCTTCCAAAATCCCAGGCTGTGATGTCCACAAACCTCTGAACCACATGTCTCCCCACTAGGCCACCATATTCAGTAATAGCCTTGTATCAGACATTGTGGCCCCTGAATGGCACACAGCAACAGTTATCACACTCCACACAGGTGGCACCACAATGCATGAGTGGGACTATTGTCCTACACACCTGACTGGACTGTTCTGCACAGCTATGGGGCACATCATCATGGACGTCATTCACAGAGACATTGTTGGGCTCCGGTCCTTTGATGCCACCCGGGTTGGAATTGTTAGGGCCAGAGCATGGCTCCTACACCTGGTGGACTCCTTTCATACAGTTACCAGGGTAGTTGATGATGGTACGGGGGTCCACACAGCCTACATTGTCCTCTCATTGCCTTTCAGCACCGTTCTCCATTTTGGTATTGACAACATACACATCCGCCTGCACATCGTACCCTATGTCTCAGGATGTTATCCAATGTGGCTTATGGACAGGACACACACAATGAGGGTAGCATATCATAGTACCTACTGCATTTCAGTTACACTTGGAATAGCACAGTCCTCAGTCATAAGGCCCCTCATGTTTGGTATATGCTTCCCTGAGGTACAGGCTAGCACAGAGGGACTTTCCCTGCCTAGCTTTACAACCCCCTGCATACAAAGTGCCACAATTGATCCACCAGCTGATACTGACTCCATCCATATGGGTGTCACTGTGATGGATACCTGATATGAATATCATGGCCTCAAGCTGTATGACACAAGGTGCATGAACATCACCTTTGCATTACACCATTCACGCACTGACTATCACATAGGTGGTAGTCTCCTACATACATGTCACATTGTACGTGTTCGTAGTACACACGTATGTCACACCCACTCCTGTGATTACCATATTGCCACTGTGGTGTGGATATCCTTATACGTGGCCACACTTATCTGTACTGGATGTGTGGATGGTACATAGGCACCCACTGTACCTCTGAACTCCAGACTTCTACACACATTCAAGGGTACAACACCCCATTTAGGGTGCACCTTACACAACAGCTACAGCTTTACATACCACAACATTAACACGCCATGATGTTTAATGAGCTCCGACAGTTAAAGTATGTGGCTGAACTACGGACACCACGTCTGTACACATTTGCATACTACATACTCAGGGGTGACCTCTGCTGAACAGACAGGGCCCATGTCCACAACAATATTAATGGATATACTCCACATACGCGACATAAGCAAAAGTCACTGTGAGCAACATTCTCATGGATATGTGCACACATGCAACGATGAGTCGGATGTGCTTGAGGGTTACATTCCCAAACACTCACCATGCTTTGGAACATGATTCCTATGTACATCACGCAGGGACACTCAGTAGCACTGTTCATGTGATACCTCGCTTGGTGGATGGGAGGCACACGTACGCCAGGGATCACTGTAGTGGCTGTACTGTGCAGAGGTGCAGGTAAAACATGGATCTGCTGTTCACAGGACACTACCCTAGAGAGTTGCCACTGGTGTGAACACTGTAGTTGGGCTTACACATAGACTTGCCAGACTGCATAGTACCCCACTATGAACCTGTGAAGCTATTACATGTCCTTTGTGCATGGTTACTTGGTAGCCCTTCCATTTAGATTAGCTATCATGCTATTACAATGTCCCGTGACTACAAGCCATATGTATCCTGTTATTGTACATGCCAATAGATGATACCTTTGGTGTGCATGATATCCCTGTTATGCTGTGTAGCATATCTAACATATCTACCTACAATACTATACATTACACATATTTTACATAGTATACCATAATGCAAAGCATACTTGCACAGTGGGACCACCTTAGACATGTCATTGTCATTATATGCCCATACACATACCTACTGTGACAGTGTATCAACATATACTATCCCCTGCTATGGCACGTACTTGTTGGATATACCCTACCACTGATGGCGGGTTGTTTGGAATTATTCTGTTTAAAGCCCTCATGTAGCATCCCTTGTGGTGTCTGTGATGTTTACCTTGTGGCCCACTGCTGGACGCACAGTTTCTACAAGCGTTAGTATGCTCAGCAAGACATCACTACATAAATACCTTTTCCCACTTTATGCATTGCGGACACTTTTAATTAATGCAAACCAGGCTATACATACACTAAATAATTAATACAAAACATGCTATACATACACTTACATACCGAGTGCTCTACATACCTTGTTATCATTCCGGACTTTCATCTCTATCTCTATTACACTGTTTAAACAGTTATATGGTATGAGCATACGGTTTGAATGTCTGGCAAGTCATCCTTATATACGTTGATACCTGTAACATGTGGTTTCCTGCTGCCAGTTGGTGTTCCTAAGTGACTAATTACTTGCACATCAGCTGTGCAGCTACTCCATTCGCCAATTGCATGGCATCACTGGGGTATAATTGAATTCTCCACTTGGGCATTGCCCATTTGCCCTACCTTCAGGGAGACGGCCTGTATTGTGTTTTGTTGTGTGTAATTGCAACTGCTATGTGTAGAGACAAGTATACTTTGGATTCATGTCCCCCGTGGATTGTGTGTGACGGCTAGAGTATGTGGTTCAACATGTGGGTGTACCTGTCATCTCAACCTTCTGATAACGGACTATTGCAAACCAAACCTGTAACATCGCCATTTGTTCCATTATACAACGGCTACAATTTTGCATGGCGCCTTTAATTGTGTCTCTCACAAGATATGTTAACGGTTCTGCAGATGTAATTGACTGACTGGATGTTTGTGCTGTAATTACAGTCTGTATTGCTATAGTTTCTAGTGTGGGGGATGTCGGTGGTTGTACGTAGCATATACAGGTTTGTGGGGCTTGCATTTCTACATATTCCATATATATGTGTGTGGGCTCCTTCCCTAATTAAAGAGCTATCAGTTAGTAGACTTATGTTACGGGATTTTACATTGGGCCGTTGTTAATTGGTTTCTATATAGTATGCAGGTGAGGTTGATACTTCCATACCTCCGGAATTGCAGCGATATGTAAAGGGATATTTCTAAATAACAGCTATCCCGTGTATTTCTGTCCCAGATATTTGCAGTCATTGCAGTTGTGTTGGTGATAGAACCTCTTTACCATGGGTTGCCACCTTTTCATTTGGCCATTGTTGGACACTTGCGGGACACACAGTGGTGTTTACAGGCTGACACATAGCCACGGTCAGTCCACAGGATAGCACATACTTTTATCCTCAATACATACCTATTGTTGTGGGACTTTGGCTTCTTATTATATTGCATGTAACATTTACATTTCTTACATACAGGCTTAACTATTTCATGCAACTATTACATAATATATGGGATATAATAATGTCCTACAATCTCGGACAGTTGCCCTTTGTAATGTTTTATGTCAGGACATAGCTGCCCAGGGAGGGGCTGTCCCTCCTAATGTGGGACAAGTGGTAACCGTATGCCTAAGGCTAGATATACCCACACCTACCGTAATGATCTACCTCCGAGTTGGCACTAACAGACACACGATGCGGACACACACACACACATTACAGTCACATGGAAACTCACACGGCACCCTCAACACACACATACACAGACTACGGCACTCATAAACACAGTTGAACACAGTACCTACGTGGACCGCAACACCGGCAGCGGTAACTAAATGTTCCTTCATATCGTCATACTATTACTCGCGGTTCTACTGTTCCGGTACTGTGTTCTTTCGGTCTTTCAGCCTTGTGGTTACGCGTGTCGGCATGTTACACATTCCATAGTTGGCGGTATCCTATTTATTTGTACCTCCAAGGTGTTATAAATGTCGTTGGCCTATCTATATATTTGCAGATATCGGTGAATCCGTATATATCAACATATATCACTCTATCACCCTTTCTATCTGTATTATATATATGTATATATGTGTATATATACATATATATATATATATATATATATATATATATATATATATATATATATATATATATTTTATATATATATATATATATATATATATATATCTGACAGGGAAAGTGACAGGCAAGCTACACCTTTCATTGTGTACTTGTCTGTGTATACTGTTTCGTGGACTCCACATGTTTGTGTCTGTACCTGTCACATTACACACCTGCCATAGGTTAGGGTTACCAGCTGTCCCACTTTGCGAGGGACAGTCCCTCTTTGGGCATTTCTGTCCTGCAAAATATTTGTAAACATGGCAAATGTCCTGAGATTTTAGGACAAACTTATTTCCTATAGTTTATATAATAGTTGCATAAAACAGTTATTCTGTATCTGAACCATCTATATGTTATAAGAAACAGAATAAGTAACTAAAACATTACAAGAATAAGCTTTTATCTAGGCAAAACAGTGAAGTTCTGATTTTCGTACTGGCTGGGTGTATGTGTCAGCCTGCAGACATCTGACGTATGTCCCACATTGGTCATTTGAAGAGGTGGCAACCCTACCGTAGGTTCATCTTGGCTAGCAATAGTGTTAGGTGATTGTATACATGATTGCGTGTTCTACTCCTGGCAGTGGTAGTTTTACCCTTCAGAGCAAGCGCTATTAGTACAGGGGTGAATAATGCTGGTTTCACCTGTATTGGACATCATTGACCGTGATCTGCACGATATTCAGAGAAGCTTAGCCCTGTTTCACGCATATCTGTATAGTAATATTTAAACGTCGCTTACCAGCAGTGGGCAACGCATATTCCCGCTAACGTGTGCTAAACATGATCTGATGACCTGCATCCGACATGCATTACTTGTGCCTTCGGGATTACGTTACATCCCTTGCAAGATGTGGGACCGGGAACATGCACGAAGGTCACTGCATTTAACACTTGGACATCTGGGATTTGTACACGTGTTATGTCGTTTTGTGTGTGGAGTATATTATGGCTGTTACTCCATACTGCACTCACATGGGTAACTCAATTAGTTTACATATTGATGAGTCCAGTTAATGGTATGTCCATGTGATGTTTACTGGATGTGCTCCGGCATTGGGTATGTATATCACAGTGAGCCACACACGATACTGTGCTACACCTTCAAACGACCGTAGGTGGAGCATGCTGGGGTGACGAATACCTGTCATGGGTATACCCCATGCCTTGACACAACATCCATGATTACATTATGTGGAGCCCCTCATTAACGCAGCAGGGAATCCGTGCTGAGTGTGTTCAGAACAGTGCTTACACACATGTGCTCCCACAATTGCCTCTGCTCCCCTAAACGACAGTTGGTTACTCGATGTTGTGGCGACAGCGGACACTGTTTGCCCCATTTGGTGTATGGCCTCTGTCAATCAGGCGTGTACCTACCGATGTACCTGGGAACCTATACACACAGCACCAACATATGCTGATAGGCGCATGTACTGTTCAGGTGTTGACATTCCGTGTTCCAATAGCTGTTGTGTGTACAATGTTTGAGGACTGCCTATGTAGGATTCATACAGTGGGCCACCTATACATTACAATTTACAGGTGGTCGTGTTTGTGTGCCATCCATTTTACTGTGTGTGCAGGTGGAGAGGTGTGTCAGTCCATAGGGGCCTACACTGTCAGAGTATGTGCTATACGTTCCCTCTTTGCCACAGCATAGGCATATTAGGCATGCCTCCGTCTGCCTACTGGGGCTGGCACAGTGTTTTTGTAGTCTGAATCCCTCTGTGCCTGTGATGGCCTTGGCAATTGCGGTGGGCTATGAGGGCCTTCACCATTTTGTCCCTGCTGCAGCTGTTTCCGCAGGATCATATTATGTAGCATGGCACATACTATGAAGATGTGGGCACATGTGCCTGGAGAATACTGCAAAGATCACCAGATGTGTCCAGGCACCAGAACCATGATTCCAGCATCCCGAACACATGCTCTATGATGATTCTGGTTTGTGCATGTGCCTCATTATGGCGTTCTTGCATGGGTGTGTGTGCATTTCTGATGGGAGTCATCATCCACGGCTCCAGTGCATAGCCAGCATCCCCCACAAAGTGGCCATGTGGGATGTCCCCCCTGACAAATAGCTGATGCAGCTGTGAGGCATGCCAGATATGGGAGTCATGATAGCTTCCAGGGCTGCCAGCACACACATCCATGATAATGCCCTGGGCATTGCACACGACCTGGCAGTTGATGGAGTGGAATCCCTTGTGGTTTATGTAGCACCTACCATGCTCACCGGGTGGTGACTTGATATGTATGTGCGTGCAGACTATTGCACCCAGTACCTCCGGGTAGTGTGCCACATGGTGGAAGTGACGCATATTGCTGGCCAACTCCTCCTGAGTTTGGGGAAGTATATATACTCATTTGCATGTGGTAACATGGCATCCAGGAACTGGTGTAGTACCCTGGATGCTGATGCCTGTGAGATCCCCATTATATCTCTAGTTGGCCTTTGAAAGGTACTTGTGGCTAGTATTGGCAAGCTTACACATACCTTCGTGTCCACTAGGATGGATTCCCCTCTGTTGTTTCTGGTTCTCAGGCGTGGCCGGGACAGCTCCACTATTTGCTGTTAGATGTCACTGTCCACCCTATAATGCTCTACTATCTCCAGATCATGTAGCCCCTGGTAGGTTACCCTTGGTCTGAACACTCTTCTCCTCCTCCAGGGCCTGCGGTGGTTGTCGGCATCATCCTACACAACACCGTCAGTCTCTAACACATGCTGATGAATCACAGCTATGGCAGCTCCCAACATGTACATTTTAAAAGTTCCCCGTGTGTTTACACCTATGGTGCAGTGTTTGGGAATACACAGGCGTGTGTAGGGTGCTTTCACACTTTATAGTATTGTGATGTGAACACCGATAATGTCATAGGGTGTGTATGTATGATCATAGCTACAGGGTATCTTATGTGTTTTACTACTGGAACTACTATTGTGGTGCCTTTGGTGTTGAATTACATTTGGCTGCCGTGGATTACCTCTTGACCTTCCCTTTACATTTCTGCACATTCCACCTACCATTTTCTGGCATGCATCCAGCAGCCTGCTTTCATTTGTACTTTCCTAGACCTGGCTTATCTTGCGTAATGTGTTCTATTGCCGGTCTACTGTCAGTTTGCTTTGCTCTGCTATGACAGATCTCCTGTCTTTGCAATCCAATGCCTCCCCTCCTTTCTTTGCAATCCATTGCCTTCCCTATCCTGTTTTGCAGGTTTCTGCGAGCAGACTTGTCAGCTGCCGTTGACTGGCCGCCGTGAGTTGATTGGTGTTAATTGCTCAGTAGTACTCCAATTACCCTACTTCGGCATTTCCTTCTTTTCTTCCCCTGACCTTCCTGTTTGTGCTATTGTTTGTGGTGCGTGCATCTGCTTACCGGGTTTCAGGCACGTTTTCATCCCCATACACATGCGCTTTTGGGCACCATATGTGCTCTCAGCTAAACGATTCTATACCTTCCTCTCCACCCCTGTCCTGCAGCTTTGCTTAGCAACGGCCAGGCCAGATTTGCATTGCTCCAATGTGCTTACTGCTACGGTGGCACACCCCTCTGCTGATGTCATGTATCTCCTCTGAGCCACTCCTTGGTGTTATAGCGCTGCACCGTATGGTACATCCTTCATCCGGCGGGACGTTTGCGATTCAGTATTACCTGCCTCATTTGAATGGCATTGACTACTAATTCATAGTTACCATGCTGAACACTGTCGCAGGCCCTTAGCAACCCTTGCATCTTGGTTGTGGTGTACCATGCCTACCATTGCATATTATGGTGAAATCCTGATTTGTATTACATTGCGATTTTATGACATTTGTATATATTTTCTTTGTGTTCCTGTTTGCACACAAATGCCCTGCAGTTGTACTGTGCGTTACTGTGGACATGACATTAAATGTTGTTTTTTAGGTGTTGTGCATCTTTTCTTATGCCATTGGCTGTGTATTTAGCCATTGGCATATGTTAACTTTGTAATACATGAGTCTGGCCTGCTTCCATAGCTCCGATGTTCTGTTTGGGAAAATGTAAACCATGTTTTTTGGTTTACATTTCTGTGGGCTTACGCTATGCCTGCACCACTTCATGAATCACTATATGCCTTCATTTGCATGGTGCGACATTGCACATGGGGTGATTAGCATATCTATGCCGAGGGCTGCGCAGTTCTGGCATACGCCGGTAGTGCACATGGAATTGGATCGTACCTGAATCGCTCGACGGCCATATTTGGCGTTATTCCGCCTACGCTATGCCTGCGCCTGATGCAAACTTCATGAATCCCAGGGTCTGTTTCTCTAATACAGAAAATTGAATGGTACTTTGTTTTCTGCTTCTTTTTGATATTTGTAAAGTGCAGTCTTAGACTTATTAATAAGAATATGTTGTTCATATAAAATATATCTTCTGAAGTGGCTTTCCATTTTACTCAAGTAAAACTTGTTATTGTTTATTTCATTTAATTGCTAACTGGATAACCAGGTTCCTATCACATCATCGAACATTTAGATTATCGAACGCCTAAACGTTGACACCTAAATGTTGAACACTGAAAACCGCGAATGGCCAATTATGCAAATTTTTTCCCAGGGAAAAAATTTGCTTGGCTGTCATTGGAGAGTTGCCCTTTTCCCCAATGTAGAGTGATCTTGGAGTTGGTATATTTAGTTAGGGGGGTGTGGGATCACAGTCCCCCCTGTCGGGGGTGTGGGGGGAGAAGACCCCAGCTGGGTTAGGGTTTGAAAGTTTGTTTGTTTTTTTTTTTTTTGGCCAAGCAAATTTTTTCACGGGGGAAAAATTTGCATAATTGGCCATTTGTGTTTTTCAGCGTTAACATTTAGGTGTCGACGTTAGGTGTTCGACAATCTAAATGTTCGACATTGTAATATAGATGCAGATAACCACACTGGAGACAAGTATAACTTCAGGGATCACCTAGATGCATTGCCTAGTTAACTGACTTGCGTATTTTATAGTGACACACCACTAAATAAATAACTCCTTTTGAGTTACAAATTGCAAAATCCTAAAAATGTTCAAGTATAACACATATAATGATACTTAAAGCCATACCTCTCAACCTCTTAGTGCAAGAAATCTGGATTAAACCTAACATAATGGTGGGGTAATGGTCCAAAAATAGACATAGATTTTAAATATTGCTCCTATAAACTTTCCAGAAAAGTAGGATTTCTGTTAGTGTGCATTTTCTGAAGGATATAATATCTGAAAGTCAAATGTATGTCATTATTTAGTGACTTTAATCCTTGGTAATTTGCCAGAAAACCACAAATTTTATGAAGAACAAATCAAAATATAAGGCTAAAATCTGGACATTCTGTGAAAATCTGGACATTTGGGAAGTATGCTTAAAACACTGTCTGTTACTTATATATTTACATGCTTTACATCTAAATCACTTGTATGTGTGCATCTTCTGTATATTGATTAACATTATGGCAAGGATTTGTAAAGATTTGCTGTGTGCTTGAAGAAGGCTTGCATTGCTTAGTGGTGATAGATTGCATTGTAAGGTATACACAAGTGTATAGATGGTGACTATCTGCATGGATAAGCATCCTCATATGTGTTATACTTTAACATTTTTAGGATTTTACAGATTGTAACTCAAAAGAGCTATGCTCTGATGAAAAAAAAGTGCAAAGATAAAAACACATAATTTACCCAAGGTGGAGTAGAGGAAGTAGGACATTGTGGAGTAAGCCAGTGGCCATGAGCCACCTAGTGAAGATGTCATGATATCGGTACACAACAAATAGCACAATTCAATATGGACTGGAAAGGGCTATTGGCACGCACTGCATAGGACTAAGCTTTAGCATATTGCAAACACTTATTAGGTGACCCAACACCTGGACACTTACTCATTCCATAAAAGAGGAGGAAAGGGGATTAGACAACAAAAGGAAATGAAGGACTATAGTAAGGAGACATATACAATAGAAAGGAAGCATAAAAGAAAACAGGTGAGAGAGGGCAGGTACATTTTTTTTTGTTGGGACAGGTACCTTTTAATATATATATATATATATATATATATATATATATATATATATATATATATATATATATATGTATATTTGCAGACATGTTGAAAGAGGAGATGATAGAAAGGGTAGTAGGGAAATGTGAGAAAGGGTAGGCAAAAAAGCACACAAATAAATAGAAAATGGTACAAACAAACTGACATGATGTTTGCAGTGAGACAGATAGTTGAGAAGAAGTTAGAGGTGAGGAAAGAGTCCAACTGGGCTTTCCTAGACTTGGAGAATGCATAGGACAAGGTGCCAATAAAGCTGATTTAGCCAGTCCTATCATAGTTTGAAGGCCTGGAAACATTGGTAAAATTAGTGCAGGTTATGTACGTGGACCAAATGACACAAGGATGCACAGTGTTCGGAATCACAGAGAAGTTCTCAATAGGAGTGAGAGTGGGAGTTGTTGTGCGTAAGGGTTCAGCTCTGAGTCCACTTTAATTCATACTGATGATGGACTTCATGAGGAATCAGATCAGTGGGGTCAAGTCAACAAAGCTGGTATATGCGGACTATGTGGCATTACAGGCAAACTTTGAACAAGAACTTCAGCAAATGAAAGGGGAGCAGAATGCAAAGCTGAAGGCACATGGGATAATGCTGAGTATAAATAAAATGCTTGCAATGACAGCAAATGGGAAAAAATCAGAAGAAAAAGAAGATGAAAACTGACATGTAAGAGGAAATTAGTGGAATGGATTAACAGCATCAAGTATCTGTGAGAGGTAGTTGAGGAGAACAGAAGTCTGAATGAGGAGGTCAAAGAGAGAATAGATGATCTTCAGCTAACTGGCACAGAATTTCACAGGTGTGTGTGACAGAATGCAAAGAAACTAAAAACTATGGTATACAAAACAGTTGTGTGATAAGTATTACTGTAGGGTACAGAAACCTTGCAGTGAAGGCATATTTGTTGAAGGAGCTAGGAGTAACGTAGGTGAACTGCCTAAGATAGGTGATTGAATGGACATTTTGGGACAGAAGAAGAAATGAGGAATCAGAACAGAAGCCCAAATTAACTCAAATTGCAGGGAAGTTCAAAGAAAACAGATTATGGTATCTTGGGAATATGTGCAGAAAAGCAGGAGACAATCTGGTGAAGAAGATTTGAGACAGAAAGAAGGCAAAAGGAAATGATGATGTCCAGCAAAGGCATGGATGTATTGTGTGAGACAAGACCTGCAACAGTCAGGCAAGACTGTAAAAAAAAAATAGGAGATTGGTAATGAATTGATAGAGATGCTCCCATGTAGAAATTGGGAGAAAAAGGGGGTTGATGACTATGGACACAAACAAGGATGGATATGCACACCTTAAAAGAAGAAAACATGGGCTAGGCAGAGACAGAGGGTGGAAAAATGATGAGTAGGATGGAGTGGACAGCACACAAGTGGTGACAGTTTGGGGAACAATAAGATGGAGGCATATCTGGCTGGGGAAAGAGTTGGGGTATGGGTAATACTCAGCAAGCCAATCACCCATACAGATGTCAACTGGGCACAGAATATGCTTCAGGTTAATAAGTGTGGCCAATGTCAGGAGCCTCACACTGTTCTGGTGGCATAAAACCAAATCTGCTGACCACATTTGATATTCCTTCCAAGAGGATTGTGGCAGCAGCCAACCACTGGTCCATTGCAGTGTTAACTGCCTCCTGCATCTCATGTCTCACTGACAGCTGGGCAACAGCAGGTGATATAGCTTGGCTACATGCCTAGGAAGGGTCAGAACTCATCTGGTAAGTAATTATCTGCCTTCTCATCTGTCACACATAGCTGCAGCCATAGCAGCAGGGGCCAGCTGTGGTTGATCCAGCCTGTGGTTTCTCATCTTCATGACCTGCAGGAGAGTTATAGTAGGAAAGATAATATTACTGAAGATGTATACAAATGGTCCACATAATATAGGAAAACTTAGTAGGTACATGGGGCACTAGTCATGCTGTGCTGCAGGTTGCAGCTGTCTATTACAGAAGCCAACATGATTTATCTCCTCCTGTTTCATGCAGAAAGACACAAGGGACAAAGCAGCTATTTCATACAGGTGTAGGTGGGATAAGAATTAAGTATAAAGACATGCTTCCATGTTAACATACGTGATAACAGAGGACTGGAAGTGTGCCCACAACTGCACAACTAAGGTATCACTCCACATATATATATATGTATATATATATATATATATATATATATATATATATATATATATATATATATATATACACAAGATAGCAGAAGCCTAACATATAGCTAACAGCTATACAAGTGAATATCTATACAATACTCCACACTAAGCAAAAATGCTAAGACAGAGAGTTAATCAACAGGTACAGAACAGACGCCATCTCCCTAACTAGCCCACCTTCTGTGTACTGTTATCTGTCAGAGGAAATAACCTTTAATAGGAGCACAGCCCTGAATGATGGGAAAAAAGTTTAAAGTACACTTTGAAAAGAAGGGACCACTGCAAATATTTACTATACCACTGAAGCCTTTCTTATCTAATCTCTGCTTCTCACTGATGAATACCTTTGATGTGGCAGCACCACAGGTCAACAAACCAGTTCCTGCATTAATCGCAAGACCTGGGAATGCCAATAGCCACATTAAGCAGCCAACAAGGTCATGACATTCATCCAGCTTTTGAAAGTGAACCTGATATGGTCTAGCAGCTTCCAAATGAACTGACTATGCAGCAAGAAGAACAAAGTCTTGCTCTACTTAACACATCAGGCAGGCATTCTCCAACAGGTATTAATATCAGCACACATTTCCCTGAATCTCCAAGAACAGGATGGTAGCCTGGGTTTAAGCAAGCTCCACTCAACTACCAAAGAAGCTACCATTGTGCACTGTACTGATGACTGCACCATCCTCTCCACTTCAATGAGTCTTTCAAAATTCAAGCCAGTCAGCAGAAATCTTATCTCTGTTGAATACTGGCTAGCCAATCCAAACCTGCTTTTAAGAAAAGCAAATTAATGTTATTCACACCCACACAATTATCAGCTCTCAAATATTCTTTTAATATTACATAAGCCAATGACACTATCATATAAAAGGTAACCCACACAAAAGTACTAGGTGTAATTATAGAAGAAAATCTGAAATTTGATCCGCGCAAGTCATAAAAAAAAAATAAAACGGGACTTCTCTACCAGTAAAACTCATCTTTAACTGGTGCAACAAACCATTGATCAGTCCTACTGCCTTCCCAACCTCCAAATATGCATCTGTCATATTTACAAACTTGCAAACCATGCAATAAACAAAGTTAGAGACATGCTACAACAAAGTGGCAAAAACCTCTCATATAGGACTTACCACTGTTTCATTTTTAAGCAATTGCAGTAGTTAGAACTACCACAGCACCTAATCTACACCCAGCTAGTCACAGCCCACAAAATTTATCTACAGCCTTGTTAGGTGTCCCTCCTCAAAAAACATCCTTCAGCAATATTCACCATGCAGAGAGTTAGCTTTGCAGTGAAAAATGTCTTCTGACCACTACAAATTCAAACAATGCTGAAGCACGTGGTCTGTATTCCAGTTATATTACAACATCCGGAACAAGTTTTCACTTCCAAAAAAACAAATAGACACATTGAAAGGTTTCAAACTCAAATTAAAATTCACCAGAATAATGTGGAACTATGTCTATGGACACCTGGCTTTTAGACACCTGAAGCACATATCGCAAGTCACTTCCACAGCTGTCACCTGCATAAATTATGACAAGTGATCCACTACACTCCCATGTTCTGAATGTGGAGGTGTTTAATGTGCACTGTAACTCGACCATGCACTGCCTAGCATAGCCTTTAACTAACACTGTATGCATCACATTTGTTCTGACACTGCAATGTGATTATGAGATTATTTGGTACCCATATATCTGCTGCTTTGCCTGTATAGCTCAATACTGAGCCCATCGTGTGTGTGTGTGTGTGTGTGTGTGTGGGGGGGGGGGGTGATACAGATGCCATATGTGATCTGCCAGCCTCACTGTCATCAGCAAATGATATAAATATACCAGCTGGTAGGGGGCAACTGTAGGAGGTCTGTAGAGATGGTTGGTCTGTGTGTTTGCTGGCAATCCTGTTTTATAACACTGCACAGCAACAGATTGCTGAACCCCCCCCCATTTATCTAGATAGTGAAACTGTGCCTTCAGCAGGCTAACACTCACTCACTGCCATTTGTGATTTGACTATGGGCAATGTTATACTGTTGTTCAGCAATGCTGCCTGGGTTCCTTATGGGAGCCATAAAACAGAGCTCCAATGTGTATCCTGCATCACCTGATAGGTTGATATGGGTACCCAATGTCTTTCACTATACACACACATATATATATATACATATATATATATATATATATTTATATGTATATATATATATATATATATATATATATATATATATATATCTGCTTCCCATAATGCCTGCTCTTATTATTGAATTGGCTCTGGTGAAATGCCTTTTTCAGGAAATGCTAATATAAATGACTTTCATGCTATATTTGGACATAATGGATACTGTCAGGGTGCTGTGTAGACACATTGGTAAAAAAAAAAAAAAATAATTGTGTGTTGCACACCACCTGGTATTTGATGGAATGGTAGTCATGTAAACTCATAATAAATAATCAATAAAATGTCACAGGCTGAAGCTGAATAGGTCTATGAGGACGTCTGTGGGACAGTGATTCATACCAATAAAAATAGTCTGATACATTTTCTTTTTTTATTCTTTTATTTTCCAAAAATTTGAAATAAACAATACATTGTAACATTAAAGACTTACTGGCCTAAAACATTTGATTTTGACTTAGAAACTACGTAATCTGCAATATTAACTGCATCTTTTTCAAGTCCAATACAAACTGATGGTTATATTAATGCTACTAACAAATATTTTAAAGAAAAGAAGATTGATATGGCTGATATATTTATCATTAACTTATTTATAGCCATAGCATCAATTTAAAGTGTATGGTAAGACAGATTTTAAACCTAGCAATAACTGAAAAGAAAATTAGTCACTTATTTATGAATTTCCAAAAGATAGGTCAACTGGAAATATCTAAGCCTATCATTTGATGTTTCACTCAACAGCATTCATGTTGCTTTAGAAAGAAAGAAAGACATTCATAAAAATTAGCTATTTTCAAAAAATTATTTATATGGTTCACTGTAGCAGAGAAGTTGAAAAACATATAATGGTTACAATTAAGAAGAGAGTTATATGGTTTCATCAAGTTACTCTAATCTAGCATGGTTGTACTATCATTGTCTAATGTCACACAGTCAGCATTTTTATGGGCTTTAGGAAAGGAATGAATATGGTATGGTGCAGACAGACCCAAAGCTTTCACACACTCTGTCCAGGAGTTTAGGGATTTTACTTCTTGATGTTCCCTCAGCCAAGTTGAGCTCTGCTAAATAGATTCCCTGAACATGTACCAACATCCAGCTATCATGGGGATGGGAGTTACATTCCTTCCAGTAATGAGTGATGGCCTTTTGGTGGCCATGCTCATGGTCTGTAAAAGGTTTGAGCACAGTAATCCAGGTACAAACCCTAGAACTGCCATGTATGTTCTGTCCTCTTAAGATAGGGAATATATCCTACCTATATGGAGGCAGATGGCTTTGAGAAAAGCTGTTTCTTTTGACACTATCTAATTACATGTGCCCAGGATGCCCCTACCACTTCTTGATGGCACCTCCATTATTGTGGGTGATTTATAAGAATCCATTTATGAAGCGGGTCTGGGGTAACTAAGAGCTGATGCAAATAATCTCCATTTGGGGGAGTGTGTAAATGTCCATGGGGACTTTGATACCCTAGTAAGATTTTCATCATCAATGACTCCAATCCTAATTTCACAGTGGATTCTTCTAAAATCGTCCAGTGGATTGCAAGAAAATGTCATTAAAACCAAATACAGGTCTGAAATGCCCATACTGGTATCTATATTGTTCATTTTACCCATAATCATATTAAGAAATGGGGAGTTCATCTCTTTTAAATGAGTACTAAACCCATGGCAGAATATAGACAGCAGCTGATCATAAAAGACTATCTGATTATTGGGTAAAGAATGTTCATTAACTAGGGTAGATAAGTGTTTTGGGCCCACTGACAAATAGAGCTGAAAAGCATAAAGAAAGTCCTTTAGGAAGCCATAGTAAGACTGGAGAAAAGGGTGAATGCTCACAAAAATGAGATGTTCTCAAAGGGAAAAAGAATGAATATTAAAGATCCCGAATCAGGAATATTTTAGTAAAGTTGTAACACATTGGTATGTTGTGATCAGCTGTTGCAATGCCCCCACAGAGGGGCAGCTGTCATATATACCAGTGGCTATTGTATATAATAAAGAATGCTGTGCTCCCTTTGAGATATCAGATCTATGAATCAAGGAGGTTCTGGTACATTTTCAGGACCCACACACCTAGCATAAACTTTCAACAGTAAATGCTGTATGAAGTATATAGTATTCTTGTAAAAACGGTACACAAAATTTGCATATCTTGGAGACGAAGGACCATCAGTTGTTGTTTTACCTAGTTGCCTAAAGGTTTCTTATAAAACTAAACATGTTATATTCCCAAGCACTGTAGAATACCCTTTATAAACCAATTACTATAATTAGACTAAAATGTGAACATAAATTCAACAGCTTTTAATATGAGGCTATGAGGTATACTTATATATAGTCAATCTAGCCACCAAAATCCAGGAGAATCTTGGTAGCATTATGGACAACTTTTGCCATCCTGCAACAGAGCCATAATACCGAATTTCAGGTCCACCCGTTGTATGATATAATACTGGGGGCAGAGTACCCCAAATACTTCAGACACAATGGTAATGCCTCAAATATGCATGCTACTTACTGTGCCAGGAATGGGTAATGAGGCTCACTAACACTCCATGTTAATTAGCCTCATTACCCATTTTCGGTATGATGTGATATTTGCGAAACCTATAGTGTAATCACTGGCAAATCCCAAAGCCAGCTTCTTGCAAAGCTCTACTTGCTTTTGAGAACTAGTACTACATGCATTTAGTGTACCTGCTTTACCAGTTGCTACATTCAGATGCAGATGACATCCCCCAAATTTCTCTGGCTCCACCATGCCCTCTGTATGTTAGGCATGGAATGAATGCATAGAAGATTAAAAGTGTGTCATGCATGCATTAGCACATTCAAAACTATAGGTAGGGCATGCTGCGGGGCTGTGTTACTAAAGTGAAATGAAATTTCCTTTAAAAATAAGGTTTTGAGCTGACCCCTTGTAAATGGGACAATTCATATAAAAAAGTACTATACATGCATACAGTATCCCATCAAAAACCCCTCCTCACACACACACACACACACACACACACACACACACACACACACACACACACACACGCACACACACACACACACACACACACACACACACACACACACACACTCACATAAACACTTCAGCTGCCTGAAACTACCTCCACCTGTATGTAGGAACTGATATTGTAGGCATTTGGGCTTGCCACCATATAGTGACTGTAGTACTTGTCCCGTATACAGTGTGCTACCTATATGCAAGGGCCAAATACTTGCTTGGGTTCTCCAATGCTCTGCAATTTTTCAGTGGAATTGAACACTTTTGTGTAGGAAACCAAATCCTATGTTAGAATATGGAGTAAGACTCTGTGATTCCTCAATTGCCTAAACAACATAAGGAATCCTTGAGCCTTTGCCTTGAAATCTTGAGTAGAGTTACTGCTTGGGGTAATGTACTATACCAAATGCAACTTCTTTTGTAAACTTGCCTTAGATCTAAAGTTATACATAAAGCGTTATCATATATTGGAATCTGGTATAATGGCAATAAAAGATCTTTCCTACATTTTTTGAAAGCGGAACATTTCTTTACAGTACATTATAAATAAGAATTTACAAAATTAGAAGCTTCAGATATATGAAAGTGACACATATGTTGAAATAATGCACCCTTATGTTCATTAGAGCACAAAACATAAAAGCACATGTAGAATCTTATCTTTAAATACTAAAACTGATTTTCTGTAATCCAAGCATTAACCAAGTATTGATATATCAAAATTTAATAGTCGGTGAAAAAAACATAAAAGTGGTTGAAAATCCTTCATATCCCTTTGGACATTTTAAATTATGTACATTGTCCAATAATGCTAAGTTTCTCTGGTTCAATTCTCGGCTGGGGTGCCTTCTGTGTGGAGTCTGCATGTCCTCCCTGTGGTTGCATGGGTTTCCCCTGGGTGCTTGGGTTTCCTCCCACATCCCAAAGACATGCAGTAGATGGATTGGACACTCGAAATTGGCCCTACGTGTGAGTGTGTGCATGTGTGTGCCTTCTGTGGCAGATTGGGCGCTGGGCTGGCTACTTGACACCGTGAAACTCCACTGCCAATCATGGGCGGACAGATGTTCCGCTGTGGCGACCCCTAACCGGGAAAAGCCGAAAGAAGAAGAAGATTGTCCAATAATGCTAAGTACATTATGCAATAACAATCCCTTATCTGTACTTAGAACACTTTTATTTTCATTACTCACTAACTTAATCAATGTATTTCTCCTTTTGTCTTAGTGTTATATTTTAGCCATTTCTTTTGTATATTCATAAGTTCATAGGTAAGTACCAGGCAATAAGTCTTCAGATTATTACAAACTTAGCCAAAAACCCCTACTTAAAATTTCCCTTTAGCCTCAAGGAGGGCAAGACAAGACAGATGGGGGATGTACCTGCCCATTCAGTTATCTAAATTCACCTTAGAGGTGGCAAGGGTACTACTCTGCCTGAAATGCAATGGAAGTTTGTTCCAGAAGTGAAGGATATACTGGGATATGAATCTATTACACCAGCATATCTTACTTATCTGCCGATAAAGGTTTAGTTCCTTTAACTGACTATTTGAAGTACCATTTGTTCTGTGAAGGAATAGGAAGTCAAATGCTAGACCCTAATCTTCATGAAGAAGTCCATAAGAGGGAGTACGGGGGGGGGGGGGGGGCACAAGTCGGTTCAGATAACTAAAATTTTTGAGGCCACTGATCCTTTTAGTTATGAATTTCTAAAGTCATTCAGGTTGGATGATATGATTAGACAAATACATGCCAGAAGGTGCATTATACTGAATAAGGAGTCTGCTGACACAGAAGTAAAGAATATTTAAGAATTATTTGGAACTACTGGAGATGCCTATGGAAATTAGATAACCCAGATAGGCTTTATAAATGACAATGGAGGCATGATGGTCAAACAATAAGAATTAAGAAGTGTGCCTGGATCCCTTACAACAGTTTCTGATTGGAGGGGTATATCACTGGATCCCTTACAACAGTGGAGGAATATGTCACTGGAACCCTTACAACATTTTCTGATTGGAGGGGTATATCACTGGATCCCTTACAACAGTGGAGGAATATGTCACTGGAACCCTTACAACAGTTTCCGATTGGAGGGGGCAGGTCACTCATATGGTATCTGAAAATGCTTTGTTTACTAAAAAGAACTCTGCAACATTTTTTTCACATTCACTTTGGCACCATAGTTCTTGCCCCATTTGTTAACATGGTCTAACTCATGTTGGATCAATTATGAGTCATTTGAAGCTTGAACATCACCACCCATGGCCAAGTCACCTAGAAACGTTTATAACTATAGATCAGGAGTCTTGGCCTATGGTTATCAAATGCATTATCGTCATCTTCATAGGTTTTGCAAGACAAGTTGACAGAATTTATAGCATCTGGACTATAATCCAATAAAGTTCTGAGATTATTACTAGTATTATATTTGTTCTTTCCAGCTCCACATTATAATACTAAGCTCACATTTTTCACATAAGTATAAAAATGAGAAAACTTCAGTAAATCTTATTGTTCAACAGGAAAGAAGTTTAAACTCTTAATAGAAATGTCTTAGTGTTTTCATTGCATTGATGAGAACAAAATGTTTCAACAAACTAGTTATACAGACATCAATACCTCAGTTAAAGGAATTTGCTTTCACATCCTTTTGTACATGAAATTTCTCAATTATTCGTGTTTGTAACACTTTATATAGTTTCTCCTGGCCTTATGCCCTTCCTTGTTCATCAACTTTTTAAAATAGTTAATTTAATATATTTTTTATCGCCATGTGTTTAAGATAAATGGAAGAAACTCATGTTCATAGTTATCATTTTTATCTGTAGAATGACTTAGTTCCTCACTCATAATTATTACCTTATAAGAAATTGTTTGATTTTTGTCAACATTAGTAATACCTTTATCCTCATTAGAGTATAACATTTTATACTTCTGAAATGGTTTTATGTTGGATGCAGCTTTCTTACACTGGTAGATATTGCCCTTCTTATAATTAATTTTGCCCATTTTGAACTTTTTAAATTTTAAATTATTTGATATGTTGCAGTTTCTCAAAAACAGACTTCGAAGTTGTCAAAAAAAAATATTCATAATAATTATTTTTATTTTGTCTGTTTTACCACCTTTCCTGAATTTCTTTTATAATAAAAATATTTTATGAACTCTGATTTTTCTTTATTCTCAATGTTATATAACGTCTTCAAAAATATTCATTGCCTGAACTAAAAGAACATTTTTTTAATAATTTGCAAGTCATGTGCAACTGTTTACTGATACCTATGCCAGACCCATATAGGATATATATTTTGATAGATAACTGTGCGACTCCACTGCATCTCATTCCATCTGTATAAATAACTTCTTAGAGGATACGATCTACCCACCTTTGTGTGATTTGTAACAAGCCTGATATTAGAGATGTAAGAACACATTTGACTACCTTCATCTTGACAGCACTTTTGTTTCTGTGTGTATGAATAATTTGCCTATTATAGTTATTTAGGTTCATAGAAGGTTACTAGGCTAATGGCCCTAGAGCCCTTACAAGCCTAGCCATATTTATAGTGAGTTGCCCTAATTGTCAGTGATTAGCTGAGTGAAGTTTACAGAGGAAATGGTCTATGACAGTTAATAATGACTTCCTTTGTCCAGGAGGGACATGAGTGCCACGCCAGGAGTAAATTTGTGGACATGCATCCATTGATCTAGGTTGCCTTTGAACAGGGTCTGGGAGGGGATCTGTTCCACATGAACTGGGAGCTTGTTCCAGAGAAATGGTGGTCTCTCAAAGATGTATCTATCTCCAGCATGACCTGTTCCTGTGAGAGGCTAGCTTAAGATCCCTGGAGTGAATGATCCTTGTGCAGTTTGATTTATGAATGTGTAGCATTCCATCAGAGCTGAGTCAGAGACCACCCTGTAAGCCAGGCACAGGTCATCATTTCCTGTAGGAGACTTAATACCATGATAGAGATTTTGGTCTTTCTGTGTAAGACTTGTTTTGTGTACCCTGCAATTTCTTGGTTTGAAACCTCTGTGGTCTCACCAATTGTTGCAGGTGTCTGGTGAGGTACATTGCATCTAGATCTAACAATGTTATAATTCCATTATACTTGGCCATCATCAGAGTAATAATTGAGTACAATGCTCTCTTTTGCATGTATCTCACCAGACACCTGCAACAATTGGAGAGATGGGCGCTGTTTATAATGTAATTAGCATGGATACCAGCTTTCCCAAAGTGAATAATAATGGATTTTTTTTTTGCATTTAGCTTTAATCCATGGCTTTGGCATCAGTCATTTGCCTGTGTTAAAGCTGTCTGTAGTAAATTAACATCAATGGGGGACTCAATGATTGCTCCCAATTTGCAGTCATCAGTGAACTTGGTTAGCCACAGGCTGTCCAAGTTTGCCTGGACTTCTGAGAAATAAATAGCAAACAGTAAGGGAACCATCACAGAACTCTGTGGTATTTCACTGGTGACTGATCTTTTGCTAGCGGTGAAGTCAGCCATTTTGACAGTAGGTGTCCTGTCAGTGAGCCAGTTGGCTACCCATCCGGTACTGTAGAGGTTAATTCCCAATTGAGAGAGTTTCTGTATAATACATGAGTGGGGGAGTGTGACAAATGCCTTGGCTAGGTCAAGATAAGTGGTATGCACTCTCTTTCCCTCGTACAGGACCATGGTGACTTTCTCGATGAAGTCACCATGCTTAACAGGCATGATCTACCTTTAATGAATCTAAACTGAGTTGGGTCCAGAGTTTGGAGATTACCTATGTCCTTGTTAATAAGGTCCATAATGATTCTTTGCATGGCCTTGCAGATTAGACTAGTCAGGCTTAATTCCCAGGGTTGGCTTATGGTACCCCTTTGTGCAGAGGGATTACTGTTGCTGTCTTCCATTCTGCCAAAACATAGCCAGCTCGCAGGCTGTGGTTAAACAGGTATCCAAGTGGGTCTACTAGGTCATGTTTTAAGTTGTTTAAAAGACAACCTGGGATATTGTCTGGCCCCATTGATACTATGCTTCTTGGAGAGAGCTGAGATGACCTGCTCTATTGAGATAATAGGCTGAAGAATGGTGGCTGGAACACTTTGGAGGATAACTGGAGGGGACAGGCTGGTAAAGTTTGCTCCAGATTTGTCACATAGGTGGTTGGCTATTACCTCCAGTTGATTATGGGTCGTGCCATACACAACCAGTTCAGTGCATAGCTGGGTATTCCCTTTTAGGTTTTGGATATAGTTGAAGAATGCCTTGTGATTATCCTTAGCTAAGGAGGCTATTTTTGCTTCGTATTTAACTTTGGATGACAACAAGCTCTCTAATTTGTCTATTTAAGCTAGAGAGGGATTTCTTCTTCTTCTGCTGAGCCAGATCCCTTTTGTTCTAGGAAATTAGTTTATTTGTCTTGTTGTACAGCCTGTTTATACTAGTGGTCTACCAGGGTTGCTTGTTTTTTTGGCAAGAACTGATTTTAATCTGGTCATGTACAACCAATTTTATACAACTGCTTAAGTGGTTATACAGAACATTGGTGAACACCTCTGCATAGCAGTCCATGTTATCTGCATTTGAAGGGACTTTAAAACTTCTTATACCATCACTTAGTTGGAGGTAATTTGTCTTTGAAAAACTTTTAAGTGTTTTTGAGCTTGATGGGGTATTTAGTCTTATAATTACATTGAATGAGACTGATTTATGGTCCGATATTACCAGAGAGGACATCACATGGTGGGGTGGGTGAAATGCTCACCCATGTTAGTATTATGTCCAGGACATTTAAGTCTCTGGTGGGTGTGCTGACTAGCTGTTCCAGAGCATTTGCACTGACAAAGTGCAAGAACCTCTGAGCCAGCATGGTTGTGGTTGTGTATGTTTCCCAGTGGATGGTAGGATAATTAAAATCACCCATGAGTAAGGTGTTGGGCTGTATGGCAAGTGACTCCAGTAAGTCCAGGTCTGCAGTATGCTTTTCTTGTTCCATGGTGTGGAGATCAATAGCTAGCTATGATGTGGTAGGGAGCTTTGTATTAGTTAATTGGACATGAAGTAGCCCAAGAGAGTCATACTGTTTGACCAGTTTCAAGGTGTATTTGTCCTTAATGAAGATGGATACACCTCTTCCTTTGGTTCTTTCAGGCTCAGTTTGTGGTCTGAATGTATGGAAAGCATTGTAGCCCTGGACATCTGGGGTGCTTTCCATACCTTTGAACTATGTCTTGGTCACTGCACAGATGTCAGCATCTTCCAACGTGAGGAGTGCTTCCAGGGAGTGCTGTTTTTTGTTTAGACTCTTATTATTAACCAGCAGTCCCTTGAGATTATGTTATGTTGGGAGGTTGGTTATTTTGTCATTGCCTAAAAAATGCACAGTAGGGGTGGCTAATGTCTTTTACAGTATCTAAAAGCCTAGAGGAGACAGGTGCAGATGATCTCTGGCAAAGCAGCGTGGCCTGTCAACCATGTCTTCCCAGTCTGACAGATATTGGATCCCCTTGGACTGACAACAGACCTAAACCAATTATTAAAGTTAATCATTTTTTTGTTTGTATTGTGGCATCAGCCTTGGATAAGATAGAATGCTGCTTAAGGTTAGGCTCACACCTGCCTGAAACACATAATCTGAGAGCTCAGTCATGTCTGTCTTCATATAGTCCAGTAAGGTACGTCTCAAGTCATTCACCCCCACATGGACTATGATGGAGTCATACCAGTACTTGTGGTTGAGTTACCTGAGTGCTTGAGTGACTTAATGGATCCTGGCACCTGACAGGCAGCTAACTGTAATGCGATCCTTTTCCACGCTTGTGAGGGAAACATTCATGTATCTCACAATGGCGTCACCTATGACCAATATATTAGGTTTTGTGGTGCTATGTCCCATTTAATTAATGCATTTATATTCACTCCAATGGAGCTCAGGAAGTTTGCACTGTAACTTCCAATGGGCAGAGCCTATGCCTTTTGACAGAATCAAATTGTCCTCACATTTAAACAAATGTTCATATCTCTGGAACTACAGGACTTTAAGAAAGAAGTATAAATGGCAAACCCTTCAGCGCAAACTTTTTTTTAGTGGTAGTATTCTTTAGGTTCCAGTTCTTAAACTGAATTTTATAAGTCAGAGTACACACACTATTACACTTGTAATATTTTTGCAAACAACTTATAATATCTCAGCAACCACTCATGTTACACACATACTGTCAGCAGCATTTTATTCATCTAGTTGACAGCTTTCATACAAGGCTAAGGAATTCTGTCTGTGTTACTTGGTTATTAAAATATTTAGAAAAAATTGAAAATTATATCTATATAAATTAATATTATAAAAACAACAGTTAAAATCTCTTTATCTGCACTAGACAAAGGTCAAATATTAATGCAGCTGAGTTTGCTATTGTGTAAGCTTTCAGATGGAATCTTTTAAAACTTTGTACATAGCATGGTTTTGGAATTATTGATGCAAATACAAGCAAGCAATATTTGACACCTTGAGGTGTCAGTAGAAATTAACTGCAGATGCATCCGGATGCATCACTCAGATGTAATGAGTTAACAAACATGTATAACTTTTGTAACGATAGATAATAGATCCTATTTTTATTCAAAAACCAACAATAATGTCCAGACCATCTCTGATTTTTACTATTTAGCTTATTTCTGAACTTACAAAATAGGTCTGGGAACAGACAATCTTAAGCACCTAACCTACATTTACATCTAAATCAAATTTATGTTAATATCATTACCTTTGTAATATAGTACTAGAGACATAATATGCTAACAGTCAACAGTGGACTATGTCTTAAGCATCTTTACCTTGACTGGAATGGTTTATTTATACTTATAAAGGCTGACAAGGTGCATTTCATCAGAAGTGGATAAATTCTTCTTTACCCACAGTCTGGCAATGAATATTACTATTATTATTATTACTACTATTATATTATACAAGGCAGTCATTTTAAAATCATACTTCATATATTTATTAAATAGCTCCATGTAGAACATTCTTCTTTTTGTTTGAAAAATGGCTCTACACATACAGAAAAGCAATTTTATCCTATTGAATATGTCTGCACCTACACCACATAGGTTCTTAGTATAGTCAGCATGCATTAGTTTGTTTTATAGGTTCATACTAGCCAATCAATTGCAAGATCATTAGAAACACAGCCACTGCAGTTTATTACTACCCTTGTCCATAAGTGATTGGGCCTAATCACTTAAATACCTGTGCCAAAGAAACTTTCTAGTTGTCCATCCACTTTCTAAACTGGATTTAAAGAGAGTCAGTATTTGCTTAATTTGAAACAGAACAGGAGCTTCTGTTATTCCAGACATAGAGAATCATTTTGGAGAGATATTTGTCTTGCCAGTATGTCCTGTTTATATTATGGTGTAGATTTAGATCTCTTGAGTAGTTATTGTAGTGATTGTACTTGTATGAACATCTAGTAAGACAAGAAACTCAGGGTCAGTTGCCACCTTATAGGCTAAGCTAAAATCATTACAGAGGAGACAAATTAGAGTAACAGAGTTTTTAGATACTCTGTAAAGCTTAGGAAACTCAAAGCTCATACCAGAGTTTTTTGATGAGGAAACATGGCATTTTTTGTCTAGTTGAAAAGAAACATTATATTCAGTTATAGGTGAAAAAAGGTGGAGTAGTGGAAACTTCCTTGGACCTGGAAGATATTCTTTAATAATTAAACGGGCTAGGTAAGTGCATTTTCTATCTACAGTTGATGCATATTGGTGAAAGGGGAGTTGTTTATCCACAAACATTCTCAGGTCTATAACAACAAAATCAGTTTTGAGGAAGGAATTATTTATGGGGTAGTTGCAGGGGTATTGTTTTTTTTCTTTCCCAAAAGAGTGCAATGATACAGTTTTTATAATTGGGAATTAGTTTATTTCCCAGACCATGAATTTGTACAGTTTAGACGCTCTTTGAGGATATGTGTGTCTTCTGATGTGTTAATGACAGCAAACTTAGCCAGCCGGAGACCCTCAGTGTCAACCTCCACATCAGTTAAGTATGAGCCAAGGAGTTACAACCACAGAATGAACTTCTGGGCGATGCCACTGATGATGAAATCTTTTGAGGGAAATATGTCACCTATAGTATCAGCAGGGGTTCTTTCTGTCAACCAGCTCACTAGTCAATGAATTACATAGGCACATGTAAAAGGTTTTACTCACTCTGCCTTCATCTAGTGCTTTAGTGATTTTTTCAAAGAAGTCATTCAGGTTAATTGACAGAATCTGCTTTTCCCAAAGCCAAACTGTGAGTGTTAATGATTGTAAGCTGCCAATATCCTTGTTTATGAATTCCATGACTTGTTGCTTTAGCTTACTTATGAGGCTGGTGAGGCTTACCTTCTATCGTTCCTAGGGTCAGGGGTTAGCTCACTCTTGTGGAAGCAGACCATCACAGCTATTGTCCTGGGTTCAGTTACATAACTACTGTACAAGGTGAGGTTGAGTAATTCTGTAAGGGGATCTGTGAGACAGTGTTTCATATTAACAAGTACCAGTATGACTCTATCATAGTATATGTGAGTATCAATGACTTGAGATGTACCTTACTGGACTATATGAAGAGAGACATGATGGAGCTCTCACACTGTGTGTCCCAGGCAGGTATGATCTGAGCACTGACCAGCATTCTACCTTCTCCAAGGATGATGTCACAATATGAGCAAAATATACTTGACTTCAATAATTGGCTTATGTTTTTTGGTGTCATTTAATTGGGTTCCAATATTTGTCAGCCTGGGAAGATATGATTGATGGCCTATACAGCTTCACCATCAATGGCCTGCATCTGTCCTCTCTGGGGTTTTGATTATTAGCAAAGACATTGTCCACTCTCATGGTACCTTTCTTAGGCAATGCTAACTTGATAAACCTACCAACATAACAAAGCAAGCAAAGGAAAATATGAAGGTGCTACTGATCAATCCTAGGAGTCTAAACAAGAAACTCCACTCACTGCAAGCCCTTCTTACCCTGGAAGGTATAAACATCTTGTAATGACTGAGACATGGTTTGAAATAGTGGAGAACACTCCAGCTGTGCAGGACTATAATCTGTCCACACATTTAGACCAGCTACAGCACAGAAGGAGAAAAAAGGTGGAGATGTCTCAGCCTTCATCCAGAAGAGACCCACATCAAGGCTGGTAAAGCAACATGATGCACTAGAGCTTCTTCATGTCCAAATAACCAGCCTGTACAATATATTACATAGCAATAGAATGTCCTCTGTGGCCCAGGAAAGTAGCTGTACCTATTCACATGAACTGGAATCACTTAGTGTGAAACCAAATACCATTTCCTAGCTGATCTAAACTATCCTAGCATAAATTGGGAAACCTACACTACCACTAGTGCACAAGCACAGAAATTCAATGCAAACACCTTGGAACAACTAATAAGAGTACACACTAGTGAGAACAACATCTTGGTTGTTGTCATTACTAATATGGAGGAATTGTGCACCATCCCTTGCATAACTTAATCACTTATTATGTCTGACCATAAAGCCAACTTCTTGAAATAAAGTGGAAAAAAGAGACCCCTTCCACCCAATGTACCCTTAGAAATTTCTTGAAGACAAGCTACCTACTCCTAAGGGATACATTGGCAAGTGTCACATTCCTACCAAATTCAGTTAATTCTGCTGACACCGCCACACTATATCAGCATGTAAACAGCTGCTTAAATGAAGTTGTGCCTTTTAGAAACAAGTGCAGGGCAAACCACAGAAACTAGCCCTTATGGCTGATTCATAATATCAACAAACTTTACAAAAAAAGGAAGAGAATTTTGACAAAAACTAAGAACAGTAATTCCAAGAATATTAGAGCCCTCATAATTGAAACAAACAAGCAACTCAGGAGCTTAATAAAATTGACCAAAGCCAAGTTTGAGGCTAATATAGCCACATAAGTCAAAGACAGTCACAAGGCCTTTTTAGTTATGTTTGTTATCTCAGAAACACAATCGAGCAATACACTGAACTGATTGTGAATGATGTTACTTGCACTGAAGTTGAAGATGTCGCAAACCTACTGGCCAACAAATTCCACTCAAACTTTACTCCTCTCTCCCCTCTGTCTGTCCCACAAGATATACCTGAAACTTACTTGCCTTCAGCTATCACACACAAACAAATCACAAAAGCTAAAGATACTGCATCAGTTGGTTCTGACAATATCCTTGGGTGCATCTTAAATAGCAAAAAGCCTGATTTAACAATCCTCCTAACAACACTGGTCAACATCAGCCTCCATACTGGATTTGCAGCAAGTGAATGGAGAACAGCTTCAGCTATTTCTCTGCATAGGGGAGGACCTTTCACAGACCCATACATCTGACCAGCTAGCCAATATTGACATAGGGAACCTACAAACTCTAGACCCATCTCAATTTGGATTTGTAAAGGGCAGGTCATGCTTACTCAACCTGGTCGACTTTTTTGAAGGGTCACCAAAGCAATGGATGAAGGTAATATGGCACACACTGTATACCTCATCCTGGCCATGGCTTTTGATGCAATCCCCCCACTCAAGCATAGTAGAAAAGCTAAATAAACTGAGAATAAACCCTTGAATTGCCCACTGCACTGCTAACTGGCTCACGGATAGGACACAGGAGATCAAAATAAAGGAAGCTACCTCCACAAAGAGACCAGTCAGCAATGGAGTCCCTCAGGGTTCAGTGCTGAGACTTCTTCTGTTTGGCATCTATTCCTCTGAAGTTAAAGTCAATACCAAAGGGCTCTGGATGACTAACTTTGAGATAACTGCAGCCTGGGAACAGTCATTGAATATGCAGATGACTTAGCCATCCTAGAGGAAGGTTTGTCCAAAACAAATAACTGGTCCCAGAATCATGGACTGAAACTAAATGCCAAAATGTGCACTATCATATCATTTGAGAAATAATCTACCTTGTGGGACTACCATAACTTCATAGATGAATACTAGGCTAACTGCTTTAAAGAGCCATTTTAAGCTTAACCAATAATCTGAGGTTAAAACCAAACTCTGCACCTTGTGCTTATGAGGTGAAGACCTTAACTATTATGTCATACCCACCCCACCTGTTAAACCCACCCAACCTGCCAAAGCCATCCCATGACATTGATAATACAACCCTAAGAGATGACCTAGTTATTTAGGATTTGTGAACTTATGTGGACAGTGATCTAACTTTCGACCAACATCTAATACACAGCACACACACACACACACACACACACACACACACACACACACACACACACACACACACACACACACACACACACACACACACACACACACACACACACACACACACACACACACACACACACACACACACACACACACACACACACACACACACACACACACACACACACACACACACACACACACACACACACATACACTGCTATCACACAAGACTAAGTCCTAAAAGTGCTATCAAAAGCTACAAATACTGCATCAAAGGATCCTGACAATTTCCTTGGATGCATTATCTAACAAATAGTCAGCTTCGGTCTTCAGCCCAAAATGGCTTCTATCCTCATCACAGCACAAGTACTGCTTTGCTGAATTTTGTTAACACTGTTAACACCCATAGAAATGCTGGAAGCCTAGTCTCCACCATCTTCCTAGACATTTCAAAACCCATTAATACACCTCTTCAAATGCTTAATCATCAATATCTACTAATGAAACAACCAACGATCGAAAAAGCAGCTCCCCTGAATGAAACACCACGATCCACAGTATCCAAATCCTTTATTGAACGAAGTACATAAGCAATAGGTTAAGCGCTTTCATCTACTCAACGTAGATTTCTTCAGAACAACTTACATACTCAATACTACACTTTAAATACTTTCTAAAAGCCCGCCAAAAAAACTAATTATCTAATTACCTAACCAATCAAGCATTCATTAAAATTTAAAAGCACAAAACAACAATCTCATTTTTATCATATAAACTGATAAATAATTATATAATTAAATAAAATTCATTAATATAATACTAAAACCTTCATAAATTTGAATGTGATTTTTCTTGTGAATATCTACTAATGTATAAGTATCTTTTATACTGTAATATCAGACTCTACTTTCATTTGAATGTATAAAATAAACCACAAAACAGCATACTATGTAAACTTGAAAATAAAAAAAAAAAAACACCACAACAAAAGTCCCAGCTAAATGTTTATTCACCACAGTTTTAGTGCTTACGTTCCAAAACACAGAAACTTCATCAGAAACTGTACCAGAGCAACTTCCTTTCTTTTAAAGACTCAGAAAGCGTATGCTCTAACCACTACACTACTGCAATACTAAGCCCAAGGGACACATAACACACAGTTAGGTTGCACACCATAGCACCAACACATCATGTATAATGACTCAGCCATGCTATCTGCATATATGTGTGTGTCATGCTTCATGGTTATGCTAAGCTTTACTGAGCACAATTTAGAATTCATATCTGCAGCATTACTGCCATGCTAACATCTTGATTCATAGAAGGTGATGGAAAATGGCTGTTGATGCAGAGAACGCATAACTGCTGTGCCAATCAGAGGGAGATAATGCTACCTGTTGCATAGTTAATTAATTGAGAAGCTGCTGAATTATATGAGGGTCACTTGGACTACAGAAAATCAGTTTCACTATTTAAATAGGTGAGATTTCACATTCACATTTATGCTTGGTTCTCCTAAGGTATATAAGGATGCATTATTTACACATAGATGTATTTTTTCAAACATCTAAAGCGTCTTATTGTACACATTATTATTAATATCCTATTGTGAAGAAATGCTCCACTTTATTAAAAGATACAAAAAGATCTTTTGTTGTCATCATGCTACCTTCCAATAAATAGGTTCATAGGTTCATAGGTTAGTCCTAGGCTAACTGCCCTTGCAAGCCATTTTAAGCCTAGCCAATTATCCCTTGTGAGATTCAAACCCTGCACCTTGTGTTTGTAAGGCAAACACCTTAACCATTAGGCCACCCTCTATCTGTAGCTTTATATCTAAGACCACTTTACAGAAGGAGTTGCATTTAGTATAGCACATTACCCCAAGCAGTAACTCTACTCATGATTTCAAGACAAAGGCTCAAGGATTTCTCATGCTCTTTAAACCTGGCCAGTGAAGGTCGAGCAGTTGCGGAAGCCATAAGTGATGGATATGCCTAAGATGAGTGGTAGGATGTACATTGTTGGGAAAGATGAAGAAATGAGGACACTAGAGCCCAAGCAGCTCCATTTGCAAAGAAGGTCCAAAATAACAGATTACAGTCATTCAGAATCATGAACTTGAAAGCAGTAGACAAGCTGGTGTAGAAGATCTGGGACAGAGTAAGAAGACAAGAGGAACAAAGGGTGTCCAGCAAAATGATGGATTGTGTGAAAGAAGACCTGGGACAGTCAGTTATGACTGTTGAAGAAAGTAAGAGAGCAGCATTTAATTGAGAGAGATGGTGACAGTTGACATGACACCCCGATCCCATGTAGAAAGTGTGAAAAAAAGAAATTGATTATGATGAAGAGGATGAGGAAACCTTCAGACACTGCCTACTCCACTTGGTGGACTTCTTTGAGAAGGTCTTCAAACCAATGAGTGAGCACAAAATGGTGCATACTGCCTATCATGACTTGGCCAAATTATTCAACAGAATTATCCACTCAGGCATTGTAGACAAGCTCACTGAGTTAGGTATAAACCTGTATGTCCACACTGTATAGCCAACTGGGTTACAGATAGGACCCAAGAAGTTGAGATAGGGGAGTCTACCTCCACAAAAGCCAGTCACTAGCAAAGCCCCTTAGGGCTCAGTGCTGCGGTCACTGTTGTTTAGCATCTACATCTCTGAAGTCAAGGCTAATGTCAAATTCTTCTGGCTGACCAAATCTGCAGATGATTTCAGAGTAGGTGAGGTTACTGAATCCTCCCAAGACACAAAAATCCTCCAAGATGGCCTGATACAGACTAATAACTGGTGCAGGAGTCACAGTCTTAAAATTAAAGCTGTGAAGTGCACAATAGTATCCTTAAACAAGACAAGTGCCCTTACAAACTACTACACTGATAATATACCTCTAAGAGCAAAGGGAGGGGGTGTTGTTTTATTTAACCGTGAAGAATACAACAATCTTCTTACCAACATATTGTTAGATACTAACACTTATGCTTCGGTATCCTACAATGAGATACAAATAGCCTACAGTAGGATTGATTCACTCTTGTATGAATATGTCTTAGAAAATAGAATAGACAAGACTACATATGATTTTTTAAATCAACCCTACCCCACTATTTCACAGTTTTTTGGAGTACCCAAAGTACATAAGTCTATTGTGGAGCCACCTTTCAGACCAATCGTTTCTGCAAAACATTCAAAAACACATCCTTTAGCAGTATATATAGACAAAATTACTAAGAGTATTGTAACTGAGACAAAACATATTCTTAAAGATTCATGGGATTTTTTAGGTAAAATTAATAATAATATGTGGTCAGAAAATTGCATTTTCTTGACCATAGATGTAAAGGATTTATTCACCTGTATCCCAAGATTATTAGGATTTGAATTTTTCGAAGATAGTATACACAAACATCTAGAAGTGCCCTTAGATGAGAAACGGTTGGTTTTGGAATTAATGGAAGTTGTCTTAGACAACAATTATATAGGCTTCCAGGGTGAATATTTTCAACAGGTGAGTGGAGTAGCTATGGGGGCAGCTTGTGCCCCCATTTATGCTAACCTTGTGATGTTAGAATGGGAGGAGAGACATATATTCAACAGCACCCATTTCAAATTTATGAAGTGTTATTATAGGTTTTTGGATGACATTTTTGTTCTATGGGAAGGTACACAGGAACAAATAGAAGAATTTATGGCTTATATTAATAAAACCACTAATTTCTTGTCTTTTACTCACACTGTTGGGCTTAATAGTATTGATTTTCTCGACCTCACAGTCAGTAAAGATGGACGAGGTTTCAAATCTAGGATTTTTAGTAAGGAAACTTGGTGTAATGGCTATTTACATTTTGATAGTCACCGCCCTTTCCACCAAAAAAGAAGCCTTATTAAAGGGCAAGCAGTAAGGGTAGCTCGGATGACTTCTGATTTTAAGGACCTTTATGAAGAGTTTGTTTTTTTAGGTGAAAAATTTATTGAAAGGGGTTATCCAAAAGTTTTGGTAGGTGGTATTTTAGAAGAAGTGTACAATGGATGGGATGTAAAATTCAAGCCTTTGCTGGGTAGAACTTTAGATAAAATAGAAGAACTAGACAAAGAAAAAATAAACTACCAGGGAACATGTATCACCGAATTTAACGTTTTCACCAAGGAATTTACTAGAATACTGGAAACAAATTGGTCAATACTAAAGACCAATAAGGAGGTACATGAAGTGGTGGGTAATAGACCCTACTTCACTTACAAAATAGGTATAAATTTTAAAAGAACCTTTGAAAGGGACAACAACTTTGTTAATGTAAAAAGAGCTACCCATGCCTGTGGTAGATGTGGACAATGTGCCCATATTTACAAAAATGAAACTGTAATATTAAATAATGGCTTGGGCAGTATAGTACACTTTTGTAAGGGTAATTGTTATACAAAAATGTTAGTATACATAGCAATTTGTACACAATGTTCGTCCTTCTATGTAGGAAAAACTGAAAGGGCATTGAAGGACAGAATATACGAGCATACGAATGACATCAGAGTTAAAAAAAGACACTAGTGCTTTGTATAAACATTCCACTGAGTGTAGTTCTTTCAAGGGTTTCAAGTTTGGTATTATAGATTCGGTGAAGAACGATTGCAAGGGTGGTGATTTGAAAAACCTTTTGTTATATAAGGAATTGAGTTGGCAGTTGAGGTTGAAGGCAAACTTTCCCCCAGGCCTGAATGAGTATATCAGTATTAAAGCCATTTTGGTAGAAAAAGCATTTTTCAAATGTTCACATACTTATATGTATTTTATTTACATACTGGTTCCATTTTTAATATTCACCTTCAATTTTATTTTTATTTATTTGTATGTATTTTTATTTTATATATAAAATTATATACAAATTTTTAAAATAAACTTGAAGGCATCATTTGGATGTAAAAACAATAAAATAGAAACATAAAATAATAATGAATGGAAGTAACATTTTAAACATCAACTACGATTTGTTAGTTGTTAGCCATAAGCCCTATTCAAAAGTATAAGACTGGACTAGTTTATGTAGAAAACTATGAATTGATGAATTATATAAATGTTTTTTAATTAAGGAAGATATGGTTGATTATATAATACACATAAAAACAGTATATAAACACATATATTTTTTTATTGTGTGGTTTTAATTGATTTATATGATGTAGATGATTTTATAATTATTTAATTTAATGTATTAATTGTTTAATGGAAGCAATTAAGTGTTTTATATAAATGTGGTATGGTGCCAGTTCTCATTTGTCTGATGAAGTCTACAGTGGTAGACAAAAGCGCTTACTTTTGTTTGGAAAAACAAAGGAATTTTTTGGTTCAACATCCTTGGCAACCGTCTTCACTATTTCTTGGTTTTATACCTCTAAGAGCAAACCCAGTAGTCAGGGATTTGGGAACACATGTAGATAGCAACTTGGTCTTTGACCATCACGTGTTTACAGTAGTGATAAAATCATTCCATGTTGTACCTTTTATAGAACAACAAAATATATTTCATACAGCATTTAATGCTGACAGATTATTACATATATTTTATTCATGATGAGTTTATAGGACTACCATTCTATCAACAGCCAGTTTGTGTATATAGATTTCTTGTGGGTGTCATCAAATAGTGCTGCAATGTAAATCCTGCATCACCTGACTCACAGTAGGTACACATGGTGGTGGTGGTGGGGGGGGGGTGAGATGTGTAGTATGTCTTTTGCTATTGATATATGTCTGCTTCCCACAGTGCTCACACTTATCAATGAGGTGGCTCTGCTGAATTACCTTATCAGTAAATGGTGATATAAATGACTTGCATGTCATATGGGGGAGTCATGGGTACTGCCAAGCTACAGTGTAGACCCATTGGTAGCCAATTCCTGTGTGGTGCACACTACATGGCTGTTGAAGGAATGGCAGTTCTATAAACTCTTCATGAATAAAATATCTGTAATAATCTGTCAGCATTAAATGCTGTATGAAATATATTTTATTTTTCTATAAAACGTATAACTACATGTTCATGTCTTGGAACTGTAAAAGCACCCAAGGCTGTTATTCTCAGCTGCCTAAAACTGTATCTATAAACTAATCATTACGGTATGTTCCAGAACAAAAAGAATTGACTGTAGAATAGCCTTTATAAACCTGTTATCAGAACAGTATGTGAATGTAAATTCAACAACTTCTAACATCAGGCTGTGAAGTATATTTGTTTATAGAGAGGCTAGCCAGTAGAATCCAAAAGAATCTAGGTATCATTGTTGAGAAGCTCTGCCATCCTGCATTACTTCCCTTATATGGAATATCATATCTACCCCTAGTATAATGCCATACCGTGGGCAGAGTATTCCAAACACTTCCAAAACTGTGCCACTGCTGCAAGTATAAGGGATATTCACTATTTCAAGCACAGGAAATGAGGTTCACTAACCTTATTACCTATTCCTGGTATAATCCAACATTTGCCAAGCTTCTCATGTAATTCTGGCAAAAAAACACATCGGTCGGCCATGGGGAAAAAAATAACTTTACACCCAAACTAAGTGGGGGGGGGGCTTCATCCCCACACCCCTTGACATGGGGGGCTGTGACCCCCACGCTCCCCCTAACTAAATATACCAACTCTGAGATCGCTCTGCAGCAGACAAAATGGCAAAATCTGGCGAATGACCAAGGGAAATCTTTCCCTGCATTAAATCATCTGTTCACTGTTTTTTGCTTTCAATATTACAAGTTTGATGTTTAGGTGTTCGATCACCTAAGCATTCGATATTGTAACATAAACCCGCTGAAAGCCCCCAGTGTTGTGTCCACTGTGCCACATGTATGTTAAATGTGAGAGTGCATGCATAACAAGTAAAATGTCTGTTATGTATGCATACAGGTAGGGCATATTGTGGAGCTGTGTTACTGAAGAGAAATATTATTTTTTAAACAATTAGTTTTTGAACTGCCTCCCTTTCTGCAAAGAGAACATCTCATGCAAAGAAGTACTATACACTTGCACAGTCTTCTAAAATAAGCTGTCTCAACTCCTCTGCTGCCCGAAACTGTGTCCACCTCTGTGTAGGCACTGGTACCACAGGTATATGAGCTTACTACCATATAGTGTCTGGTGTACCAGTTCTAGCATTGTCACGTATCTGTTTTTTTTTTTCTGGTCTATATGGAAATCATACGGTAGTCTGGAAAACATGGTACACACTCCAGTATTCTGTCTGTGATAGCTCCCAGTTTGTGGTCCTCTTTGAACTTGGTCAGCCAAAGGCCTTTGACATTAACCTTAAACTCCAAGAAGCAGATGCCAAATAGAAGAGGTCCCAGCATGGACCCCTGAGGTACCCTGCTGGTGGCCGGTCTCTTAGTGGAGATGGTCTCACCAACTCTGATTTCCTAGGTTCTTTCTGTGAGCCAGCTAAAAATCCAGCAAGTTATGTAGGGGTTTATGCCCAGTTTGGTAAGTTTGTCAATCATACACAAGTGGGTATTGTATCAAATGCTTTAGCCAGGTCCAATTAGGCAGTATGCCATTTTTTCCTCATCCATTGCCTTGGTGACCTTCTCAGAGAAGTCAACCAGTTTTAGTAGGCATGACTTTCCCCTGACAAAGCCAAACTTGAGTTGGGTCTGATGGCTGATAATGACTTTATTGATCATCTTCATGATAATTCATTCATTGGCTTTGCATATTAGACTAGTCAGTTCCTGGGTCCACCTTTGTGTAATGGATTAACCATTGCAGTCCTATATTCTCATGATACAAAGCCTGTTTTGAGACTATAGTTGAAAATTGACTCACGTGGTCCTGATACATCATGTTTCGAGCTATTTAAGAAGCATCCCGGGATATTGTTGGAGCCCACTGAGGCTGTGTTTTTGGCTTTAGCGAGCACTGCCAGCACCAGCTCCCTGCTAATTGGGGAGGAGGAATAGTTGACAATGAATATTTTTGTATAGGAAACCCCAATTCCTATATTAGAATATGGAACAATCCCCTGAGAGAATCTTAATCCTTTGTTTGGAAATCTTAGATAGAATTACTGCTTGGGGTAATGTGCTATACCAAATGCAACTGCTTTTGTAAAATTTCTTTAGATCCAAAGCTATAAATGAAACATTATCATTCACTGGAAGTTGGTATAATGGCAATAAAAAAATGTATATCTTTTAAGAAAGTGGAGCATTTCTTCACAAAAGGATATAAATATTAATTTATGCAAAAGAAGCTTTAGACATGAAAATGACATATAGGTGTAAATATTGCATCCTTATGTACCTTAGGAACACCAACCATAAAAATTAATTTAAAATATCACCTGTTTAAATACTGAAACTGATTTTCTGTGGTCCATGTGCCAACAAAATATTCATATACTAAAACATAATATTTAGTAGAAGAATATGCAAAGAGTAAGAGTCTTCATATGTACTTTTGGCATTTAGCATGTCACTCATTGTCCAATAATGTTAAGTAAATTTCATAATAACTACAGCCTCCCTTGTCTGACTTTGAAAGATTTTGTTTTCATTATTCATTATTTTATACAATGCCTGCATTTCACACTTTGCCATTTTTTAATCCTAGTAACTGCTTTGTCCTGGTGTTCTGTGCACCTCCTGCTTCTCTCTTATTTAAATATACCTGCTGCATTTTATACAAAAATATAACTCTGCTACTTTGTCTCTCCCTCAGGAGGATCTGAAGCTGTGGCGGTTTACTATCTGCCCCACCATCTTCCACTACAGGGCTGCACTAGTTATTAAAACCTTGTTTAAATATACCTGTTGCATTTTTTACTGAAAATATGACTTTGCTGCTTTGCCTCTCCCTCAGGACTGTACTCTGCAATCTGAAGTAAATATACCTGATGCATTTTTTACTGAAAATATAACTGCTGCTTTGCCTCTCCCACAGGACTGTACTCTGCGATCTGAAGCTGTGGCGGTCTACTACCTGCCCCACCATCTTCCACTATAGAGCTGCACTAGTTATAAAAACCTGTTGGTGTTTTTTTCATTAAAGTACCTTACTTGTTCTCAGTGAGTAGTGTGCATGAATGCTGAGGCCTGCCATAGGCTCCCCTTTTTCTTTGCAACTGACTTAAAATTAACAGCATCCCTAAATTAACAGCTGACCCTGACTTTCCACCTAATTTACTGTTAGCTAGCACCCATAAAAGTCGCAATGGTGTTGCCAGTCACAGTTAAATATAATCACACATTAGCAGGTAACTTACCTACTCTAGCTCACTGTTTCAGTTCTTTGCTGAGTTACATACCTTGTGGAGTGGGATCAGTGTGCAGTTCAAACTCTTACCACCAGTGCTCCTCTGTCCCACTCCCACCCCCACCCATCATCTGATCAGAGCTTTTAAAAACACTTATCCCACCTGCTTGGGAGCCATTTATTGAATCCTAGTGTGAAGATAGGTAAAGGCTGCCAGCCTAGCCAGATAGAATTTTGTAGATAATTCTGTCATTTGTAAATACTAATGTAAGCCACAGGCTTGTTCTCTTAAATGTGAAAAGACTGCAGTGGATATTGAACTGCAAAAATGTAACAACAGTGCACTCTGCTCTAAGAAAGCTAAGTCAAGCATTTTATGACTGTCTTTGATGTCAAATTTCAGAGCCGATATGAATAGAGGGAGGCATCCTGCCTATTGTTTTAAAACCAGAGTTAATGGTTAGAATCCTCATGTATAAACGTCCTTTATTGCTCTGGTTTCTGACCAGGTGAAAAGAATGTAAATGTAGTTTCTGTTAGCATGGGAACACCTGAGAAGTATGAAGAATGATGTTATGTGAAAGCTCTGTGCTATCAATTTAAAGAGAGAGAATCAGAGAGCTCAGAGCATTTTGTCTTGAGAACATCCAACATCACCAGCACTGCCTGTTTTGATATGTAAGTTATTTAGAACTGTGTTTTCTCTTAGAAATAGCTAGGAATTAGGAAGATTAGACTAACCCCCGGATTTACTATTCATCCGTGCAGGACTATCTAAGTCCTGCATGAAAGTGGCTGTTTAGGAGCAGAACGGCAGTGCACCAGGCATATTAATGAAGGCGTGCTGCCTGAGCTCCCAAACGGACATGGAGCATGCATGAATGCAGAGGGCGTGTCTGAGAGCAGAACTCTCAGAATATGCATGCCCCTGCAAGCAAGAACAGCAGGTTAGCAATAAGAATGTGAGACCACTCATAGGTGTTCGCATAGCCCAGCAACACCCCCCAAGTTTATAAGAGCAATAGTTAAAATATAAAATATGAACAAGCTTTTTTTTTTATCAAACAGATAAAATCTAACCGTAGGTGAGCGGGTTTGCCCATTGCTTAACTATGTTTACTGCAGCTTAAATGGCACAAGAGAAAAAAATCAAGATATATGCAAATGAAGCAGTACTGCAATAGTGTAGTGGGCAGAGCATTTGCTTTACGAGCAGTCATTCCTGGTTCGAGTCTCACTCCAGTACATTCCATTTTCCATGTCAAATCACCTTATGAACAATATTCTTTGTTGCATAACCTACTAAATAACATATATTTGTGAACTGGAGTACTGCATTAAATGCAGATGTGAGGTGTCATTGTCATAATGTTGTAAAATCCACAGATAATCACAAGTGCCCTGTACAGTATATGTACACAGGAATCAGGGATACAAATCAAAGGTACAATGTGTAATGAATGATAAATCCATAGAGTGTCCAAATCCAACACTTTCCCAAGAACCATTTTATGTTACTGTCTAAATTAGTGCAGGGGTAAGTGAGAGTAAGCATTATTAAGCAAGAGTAAGCATATTTAAGCAGTAGTAAGTGGATTTAAGCTGGCTTGCTTGGGGGTAAGCAATGCGCACACAGGTTAAGCAATATTGACGCTAACTCCCTGTTATCATATTTAACTGGAAGTTAGCATTACTTACCATCACGCAAACTTGCGCAAACCCACTTACAATTGCATAAAAGTGTCTTAATCACTCTGTATGCAACAGCTGCTGTTCTGGCCAGAAACAAAATAAATAGCCTTTGCAGGTCTTGAACCCAGGACCCTGTACACTATAGTCAAATTTAGTTAACCGCTAAGCCATCACAACAGTGCATACAATTGAGGTATCACCGAACAGATCCTCACTATAGGAAAATCAAACTTAACATGTGAAAGGTATCTATAATCAGTTTTATGTTGTATAACCAACTACATAACATAAATTTGTGAATGGGAGTACTGCATTAAGGCCAGATGTGAGGTGTCATTGTAATAAAGTGTTGAAATCCCCTAATAAACACAAGGAACCCATACAGTGTATGTACACATGAATCATGGATACCAAACACATATATAACATGTAATGAATAATAAATCAATGCCAAACAGCAAATAATATACAAATTAAAAATTAAGCAACACTAAGCATTGCACAGCCCAGCTCAGTAGGTGTAAGCAATGTGTAGGCCAGCCAAATCAGTTTGCCCATTGGTATACCCCTTTAAGCAATGCCAACATCAGGTAAGCAGGTTTGCCCATGGCTTAGCATTTTAAAAACCATCCAATCACAGCAAAGTGCGGGACATCGGCCCTATTTAAACCCAACAGGCAGGAATACATCTCATAACTGGTTGCAGCTTCCTCCTGTAGGCACTATGACTGGTATGGGAGAGGGTGTGCACTTTCAGGTGCAGTGCTGGGGTATTCAGGAGTCCAGAGTCATGGCAGGACTCTTTGTGAAAGACCATGACCAGAGACTGCTGCAGGGCCAGTACCAGTGTTCCCAATACAAAGCGGAAGCCTGGGACCATCTCCCCCATGACCTCACCAGTGCCACTGGCATATCTCGAACTGGTGAGCAGGTCAGGCATCACTATGCTGAACTGAAGCGGAGAAAGAGGGATCTCTTGGATCAGTGGATCCAAGAAGCTAGGAGGAGAGGGGATGCCCCAGCTGTGTGTAAATATCAGCCCACTACATTTTTAATAATTGTCAGCTCATGTATATTATGGATAGGTTTGGCTAAATATTCCTCTTATGTCTTTCACAGTGGCAGATGTGCGGGCTGTGAACTAGGAAGCCCATGCCTGTAGATTGCAGCAGTTGCAGTGCGAGGCAGGTTAGTAATACTCTTGCATGTGCTGAGATAGGAAATAAATCTAAAAGTAGTAGTAAGTTAATCGCTTGTATAAAATCTGTATTGCTTAAGGCATGCACTGCATACACCAGAGAATATGGCAGGAAGAGTCTCATATAAGTTGTATGTAAATAAAAGCATAATAGCCTGACAATAATGGTCGAACTGCTGGACTGCATGTGTTTACTCTGGTATCATATGGTAATGTAAAGTTGCAATCTCTTAGTAGTACTGTTGTATTAAGCACTGTTACCCACACTGTGCTACATAAAATGTGTAGGAATGTCTGTATATGACTGTTGTAATCACAAGAGGTCATATAGTTGAACTAAGAGAGCCTTAGATAGAAAACTGTGAAAAGATAGACAACATAATCCAAATAGCACACTCAACTAAGACGTGAACTGTTGGATTTTTAGCACACACAGCCATGGTTCAAATCCTGGGAGTGGTAGTAGGCTGTATGAAGAATCATATCCAACAACTGTACAGATATGTCGAGAACGTCCAGTTAATTGGCCCATATCCACTGCCTGTCACCCTGTCTGCCTGGCAAATCAGTGGGATGTTCCCAGACATTTAGGCAGCAAATAAGAAATACAACTTATTGTCAGACATCTATAACAACAAACCTGTCACTCTAGCAACTCCCCAAAATGTCATGACAGTAATAAGCCAAGTATGCCCCATCTCCACCTCCATGTTGTGAAGCTGTGACCAGAGTGTGTGCAGTAACAGAGCGAGACATATGTGCATAATACTAATGTGGAATCTGGTACTATGTGTGGCAACATTCAGGTAGTGCTAACAAACATTGCCCCCACAGGTCCGTCAGATATGAAAACTGTGCCTAGAAATAAAAAATTGATATCCTGCGCTGGTACTGTTTACTGTGGCATTGTATGGCATTGTTAGTGTTGCAGTTGCTCTGAATAATGAGGTATTACTCATCAGTGTCACCCACACTGTGCTACATAATAAAACTGTCTAGGAAATCCTGTATAAGAGTGTTGTAATTACAAGGTCAGATTGTAAAATCACATGAGACTTATAGACAGAAATCAGAAAAGAGATACACAGCAATATCTATATAGCACACTCAACTGTGATGGACACTGTTCTATTTTTAGCAGACACAGCCATGATTCGAATCCTGGGAGTGGTAGTAAGCTGTATGCAGAATCATACCCCACAAGTGTACAGAATTGTCTAGAATGCCAGTTAATCAGCCCATATCTTACGGTTGTTACCCTGTCCCCCTGGCATATCAGTGTGCTAATCTCGGACATGTAGGCAGCATTTCATGCCATATAACTGACTCTAAGGCCTGCACATATTTGGAAAATGTCAATGAAAATAAACCTGTCATTGTACAACTCACCAAAGGTTTAAGAGGGCAATTATCAAAATATGTTGCGGTTCACCTGCATGTGGCCAAGACATGCCCAGAGTGTGTGCAATAAAAGATGGACAGGTATGTGCATAACATCAACCTGGAATCTGGGAATATGTGTAGAAACAGTTAGGTAGTGTTAACAAACAATACCTCCACAGGTATACCACATAAGAGGTGTATGCTGCAGGTAAAACTCAGATCATGTATATAGTTGTCTACATCCATACCACTGTCTAAACAAAGGCCATAGGGTAGTGTACTAATACCTGTAAGGTACAGATCACAGCACTGACTAGGAAAGTAATGAGACCTACAGGAATATACTAGTTGTTAATTGACATTCCCCCCACCACCATATCTGCAACAATAAACTAAATACACAACTCAATCAGTATGTGCTGCAGTACATCTACTGTTGGGACAGAACATATGTCCTATTGTTTGATAAATACTTAAATTTGTTTCTATGCATGTGCCATGTTGAAATACTCCCACATTGGTGGCATGCTGCCATTAATGTACCTGCTTGCTGTTGTAATGGCCACTGTGGTTCCATATATGCATGTATTCTGTTTGCTATGCGACTGTTCAATATTTGGTGTTTTGGGTTAATGGGAATATCTATGCATGCTGTTATACCTAATCCTGGAATGTGTTGACTATTACTAACCCACATACGTTGTAAAATTGAAACACCATAGCATGTTTGGGAAGGCTGGTCCCAGTGGACCCACCTGTCCCACCTCATCTGGCCATGGCACTGGGCACCAGCACATTTGGGGCCCACCTCAGGACCTCCTCATCTGCTGGTCCTGCACCACTTTGGGTGGAACTGCCTCAAGGGATGGGGCTCACCCCCCTGGGAGCAAGTGGGGACAAGACACTGTCACCCGTCACCAGGTCCAGGTTGTGGTGCATAGCGAGCTCCGCAGGGAGTTTGGAGATATGCTATGCCAGCTTGAGGGCCACATGTCACAACTAGAGGGTTGACCTGGCCCTCCTACTCAGCATGCAGCTCAGCCACCTTCAGAGCTGTGAAGGTGCAGTGGTGACTGCTCATGGATGGGGACCTCAGTCCCACTGTATCCACTAGGGAGCTCATGGGCTTCAATTTTCCAAATGCCCCTCCCCATCAAGGTGTTTACCCCGCACATGTGTCATATACCGCCCCTGTATGCTGTCTTGTCTTTCCTGTCTGTTATCCTACCCAACCTACCTCTCCAAATATATGTACTATCCCTCCCCAACATACACTCTCACCTAAAAAAAAAAAAGGGGCAATCTGTTCCCCCAAAAAATCTCGCTCCATACATAGCTGTCCATTTTGCACACATGTCCACTGGACACATGTAATCTGATCTAATTGGCTTCACAACATATTATTGTTGTCCTCACCCCTCTCTCAGGGGTTTGAGTGTCCAAATCTATCTACAAATTCAGTGTATATGCACAGCTGTTGCTGTAGAAGAAATGGGCAGCTATGGACCTTCCCTACACCCGTCCTGCACATCCCTAGCTATTTTACCTACTGTCTTTCCCTCTTTCTGCCCCTTTTTCACCACTTTCCTATCAACCCTTTTTAATTTCTTTTAAAGGAATTAACACAGGGTAAGCAGGAGTAAGCACTTTTAAGCAGTAGTAAACAAGTTTAAGCTTTTTTGCATGGGGATAAGCAATGCCTACACATGTTAAGCAATTGAGAAGCTAAATCAGTATAAGAAACTGTAACCGGAAGTTAGCAGTGCTAACCTCCATGCAAACCTGTGGAAAACCACTTACAACTGCTTAAAAGTGCCTTAATCACTCTGTATCCAATGGCTCTTGTTCTTCCCAACAACAAAATAAACAGTCTCTGCAAGTCTCAAGCCCAGAAGCCTGTACACAATAGCCAAAGTGATTTACCACTAAGCCATGTCAGATATACATAACCCTGATGTTTTCACAAACATATCATCCAGCAGTCATTCAACAGTACAGAAAATGTATTTATATATGTTGATGTATGTGTGTGTGTGTGTGTGTGTGTGTGTGTGTGTGTGTGTGTGTGTATAGATATATATATATATATATATACACATAAATATATATATAATATATATATATATATATATATATATATATGTATATATATATATATATATATATATATATACACATATCTATATAAATGTATATATATATATATATATATATATATATATATATATATATATATATATATATATATATATATATCTACACGGGTCTACCATGACAACGCTGAAAGCTGATAACGCCAATGATGAAAAGACCAACACCAGAAGATCGAAAACTGGGATGACCGACGGATGAAAACCCCGATGCTGAGAACACCGACATGTGAAATGGCTGAGTAAGTATGCAGTAGTGACGGACATTAGGGTTAGGGTGCGAGTAAGGTAAGTGTGCGATATTGACGGACTCTAGGGATAGGGGTGGGTTAAGTGAGTTAGGGTTAGGGCGCGGGTGAGGTGAGTGTGCGATAGTGACAGTCTGTAGGGTTAGGGGTGGGTTAAGTGAGTTAGGGTTAGGGCGCGGGTCAGGTGAGTGTGTGATAGTGACAGTCTGTAGGGTTAGGGGCGGGTTAAGTGAGTTAGGGTTAGGGCGTGGGTTAGGTGAGTGTGCGATAGTGACGGACCTTAGGGTTAGGGTTTGGGTTAAGGTTGTAGATAGTTGTGTATGTAAGGTTTAGTGTGGGTTTGAAAGGATTTCGGTGTGCTTGTGTTGTGTGCATGCTTTTTGGACAGGGGATTTGTTTTTTTTGTTGATTGTCAGGATTGTGGTGTGTCGGGCATGTGAGGTTTCGTGTTTGTGAACTTTCGGTTATGTGTTGTCGGTGATTTTGTTGTCGGTGTTGTGGTGCGTCGGTGTTGTCAGGTAGATCCATATACATATATATATATATATATATATATATATATATATATATATATATATGTGTATATATACATATACACGTATGCATACATCTATATACATATATATATATATATATATATATATATATATATATATGCCTATATAAGTATATACAGCAATATATATATATATATATATATATATATATATATATAAATATATGTGTGTATATGTATATATGTATATATATATATATATATATATATAGATATAGATATATATATATATATATATATATATATATATATATATATATATATATATATATATATATATATATATATATATATATATATATATATATATATATATATATATATATATATATATATCTAATATAGCAGATATAACAACGAAGTAACCAAGCAGTCCCTGTAGATATAAAAACATAAAACCTTTTATTACACAGACACGGTAAGAGCTTTTGCTAATAAGCTTCTTCAGACCATAAAATACAATAGTGAAGAGAAAATCCTTTTATAAAGGAATTCAAAAAACAATGACCCAATCACAACAAAGAATTCCTCACTAATTGAAATTTGCTTTTTAAAGTAACATACATATATAAAAAGTATATATATAAAAAATACGTACAAACACTAAATAAATATATAACACATATATAACAAAAAGCATAACAGATATACAAAACATAAACATACATATAAATATATATATATATATATATATATATATATATATATATATATATATATATATATATATATATATATATATATATATATATATACGTATATTATGAATATTAAATATATGTGCTAAAAATCATCTCTGAATTCTCTGTTTTCTTAACAGAGGTTTTATGGAGGCTCTTTATGACTGTGTTAAAAGATGTTCATGATTTAGAGAGTATACTTTTTGTTACTCTGGATGTACAATCTCTCTTTACACTTATCCCTAATGATTTGGGGGTTCAGTTTGTACATGATTACCTCGTAGGTCACAATGACCTCTTCCTGGTTCAGACTGATCCAATTACATACTTCTTGGAAATTATATTAGAGTACAATATTTTGATTTTCAATGATGATATGTATATTCAGTGTCATGGAGTTGCTATGAGGACCTCATGTGCTAATAGTTATGCAAACATGTTCTTGGCACATTGGGAGAATACCATACTTTTTGAAATTGAAGAATTTAAGGCACATGTCTTATTCTATCGACGTTTCGTAGATGACCTCTTCTTATTGTGGAGAGGTAGTGTGGATGAATTGTTTGCATTCCATCGTATAATTAACACACTTACTACTTGTTTGCAATTCACTATGAATTGGTCACCCACACGAATTGAATATCTTGACCTATATATTGAAAAATTGAGCAATGGCCTTATCAATACGGGTGTATTTCGCAAGTCATGCTATAGGAATTCTTTCCTATTTAGGACCAGCATGCACCCCGGTTATATTTTTCAAAATTTAATTCGAGGTCAAGGTGTTAGGGCATCTAGGTTGAATCCCATAGACAATAACTTCTTAGAGGAACTTAATACTCTAGGTAAGAGGTTGATATCCAAAGGATATCGGGAAAATGAAATTATTGATTCATTGCAAGATGTTAGTGTTTTACGTCAGGGCACTGCTGCGCCATATTTTGGCCCTTTAAGTGCTAGTAGCACTAACTATAAATGTGACAGAAGTCAATTATTAAAGGTTCCCCTTTTTCATACTTCTAATAGTAGGGAGTTAGTTGATATTTTTAGTAGAAATTGGTCTGTCCTTCAAGTGGACAATCGTATTAAAGGAATATTTGGTGAACAACCTAAGTTCTTATATAAGAACAGGAAGAACTTGAAAAGACTTCTCTGCTATTAAAATTACACTAGTGAATATAGGATTGGAGGAGTTACTCACCCTTGTGGGGAGTGACATTTTTGTCCATATATCAACACATCAGATACATTTTTTCATCCAGATTTGTATAGGGAATATTCGTTCCAAGCTGAGGCCACTTGTAAAACTCTCAATATCATTTATTTAGCTGAGTGTCAGATATGCCATTGCTTTTATGCTGGTAAAACAAACAGACCATTTAAGGACAGGATAAGAGAACACATTTATAATATTAAGAAACAATCTGAGAATAATGCTTGGGTAAAATATGTCATGCGACATGATGAAAGTCATCATTTTCTTTTTAGGGCCCTTGAGGTTATAGCAACTAGCATCAGGGAAGGAGACATTAGGAACCACACTGAATTTAGGGAGACTAGATGGATTATTACTCTTAGAGCTGATAGGGGGAGTGGGTTGAATGAAAGAGCCTCCATAAAACCTCTGTTAAGAAAACGGAGAATTCAGAGATGATTTTTAGCATATATATTTAATATTCATAATATATGCATATATATATATATATATATATATATATATATATATATATATATATATATATATATATATATATATATATTTATATATATGTATATTTATGTTTTGTATATCTGTTATGTTTTTTGTTATATATGTGTTATATATTTATTTAGTGCCTGTACGTATTTTTTATATATATACTTTTTATATATGTATGTACTTTAAAAAGCAAATTTCAATTAGTGAGGAATACTTTGTTGTGATTGGGTCATTGGTTTTTGAATTCCTTTATAAAAGGATTTTCTCTTCACTATTCTATTTTATGGTCTGAAGAAGCTTATTAGTGAAAGCGCTTACCGTGTCTGTGTAAAAAAAGGTTTTATGTTTTTATATCTACTGGGACTGCTTGGTTACTTCGTTGTTACATCTGCTATATTATTTGTGACTTTTTTCTATTACAACGAAGTATTTGCCTTGTGGGCTGTTTGCTACATTTCATTATATGTATATATATATATATATATATATATATATATATATATATATGTATATACAGATATAAATATATATATATATATATATATATATATATATATATATATATAGAGAGAGAGAGAGAGATTAACAAATACATATATGACCAAAGGGACCATTAATGGGGGTGAGGGGCCCCAAGCTAAATACGTCTTGTAAGCATTGATATCACCCCCTCCCCCACAGCAAAACAGATCTGCCCTGCAATACAGTACCAACTGTTGCATGCCTCATACCCAGGACCCAAAACAACATGGGCACAAGACGTTAACAGTAATCCATCCCACCTGTATGATGTCAGGATAATATCAATAACATATCATGCAGTACACTCTGGCTACCATAGGGAATGTACAATGTGGAAGCAATAAACATTCCAAAGATACATATATACACACACGGCTCACCTTTAATACACCAAACATTCAGTACACCAACAACCAAAATCCCAAGACCGGTTCACTGACAATCCATATCACCGACACTGCATAACACCGAACTACCATACACCGACATTGAAATCCCCGACAAATGAATGTGAGTAACTGTCCATATGAAAGTGAGAAACACAGCAGTAGCACACTAACCCACATTAAAGTGCAATTCCTAACTCAAAGAAATTAGTGATCCCGTACTAAATATCACAACAACGAGTTCACATCACACTGACAAGTCCAAAATAATGTGTGGAGAACAAACTAAATCTATTTTGACATATCCAAGTCCCAGAGGCATGAAACGTGACAAAGGCTTCTGTCGAGCAGAGCCACAGAGGTGATCCTCAGGGTGAATTTACTATTTCCCATCCAATCATCAAGATTTTTCTTGAAGAGTGCTAATGAGGAGCTTTGTTTGATATAGATAGGTAGTTTGTTCCAGAGTATGGGAAGTCTCTGGGACAAGAATCTATCCCTCCAGCATAGGTTCATAGTTCATGTTCTGTTTATTGTAGTGACAAGGTTTAGGTCCCTTAGAGCGTGTAGCTGGGAGAGATTGGGATTTCTTTAATTGGGGCATATCCAACAGCTCTGGGTTTGACATAGCTTTGTATGTTAGGCAGAGATCCCCTCTGGGTAGGCAATATGCGACGGAGTAAAGCTGGAGTTTTTTGAGAGGGTCTGCATAGGGCATCTGTTTGAGGCCAGTAATCCTCTTTGTGAGGTATTTCTGTGGCCTTTCCAGGTGCTGTAGATGTCTTGTGAGGTACATACCAAAAGGGGCAGTGTACTCTATAATGAGTCTAATGAGTGATGAGTAGAGGGGAACAATGACCTCTTTTTTCCTGGATGAGAAACCTTTTGTGATGAAGTGTGCCACATAAAAGGATTTCCTGACTACTGTGGCAATGTGATTATCAAAGGAGAGACTGCTGTCCACCTGTGTCCCAAGGTCTCTTATCACACTTTCAGTGTTAAGTAGACTACCACCTATATGGTAGCTCATGGGTATAGAGTTTTTACAAAAGGGGTAGACAATGCACTTTTTGGCATTGAGCTTGAGGCCATGGTTTTGACAACAGGCATCTGACTCCATGAGGCCCTTTTGTAGGATGTTCACTTCATTAGGAGTTTCAATTATGGCTCCTAGTTTGCAGTCATCTGCAAACTTCATTATCCAAAGACCTTCTGTGTTAGCCTGTACTTCAGAAAAGTAGATACTAAACAGGAGACAACCCAGGACTGAACCCTGTGGTACTCCACTTGTCATTGGTCTGAAGTCGGAATTGGAGTCTGCTACTTTCACAGTGTGGGTTCTATCAGTGAGCCAGTTGGCAACCCATCTTATGACATAGGGATTTATACCTAGCTTAGTGAGTATATCTATAATTTCAGAGTGGGGGATAGTGTCAAAAACCTTGGCACAATCTAGATAGGCTGTCTGAACCACCTTACCCTCATCTACTGCTTTGGTGATTGCTTCAAAGAAGTCTATCAGGTTTAGGAGACATGATCTGCCTTTTACAAACCCGAACTGGGTGAGGTCCGAGTTTGAAGATTACCAATGTCTTTGTGTATAGAATCCATCATGATATGTTCCATGGCCTTGCAGACCAGGCTTATTAGGCTAATGGGCCGGTAGTTCCCGGGGTCCATGGTGGCTCCCCCTTTGTGGATTGGGATAACTGTTGCTGTGCACCATTCAGTGGGCACAAAGCCTGAGGCGAGGCTAAGATTGAAATGGTTCTTAGGTAGGGTGCCAGTTCATTCTGCAGTTTATGGTGCATACCCCCCATAGACTGACTTACAGGGGCATATAACACTGTCACATACACTGACCCCTTGGCTGCAGAAGGGCACACATGCTTTGTGCAGATGGAGTCCACATATATATGGACCCAACCCCACAATATGTGTGGGGGCCACAACAGCACTGGAATGATGGCAGGAATAGCAGCATGACATAATCACAGGCCACTACATAACAACCCCTTACTTCATGTCATATGGACAAAGCCTGGTATGTAGGGGGAGGACAGAGGCTGGAACACAGGCCCATATGTGAAATAGTGTTGCTTTACACTGAGCAAATTGCTGGTGTTACAGGATAGTCTGCAACATACCCTTAGTCAGGAATATGAAGTCAGAAACACAAATGGATGTTGCCATGTACTGATAGCACTCAACACACACACTGACAGTGATATATCTGACACAAGACCTGTGTGGTGGACAGACAAAACATAACAGACACACCTCTGGCCATCATGTGGATAGGCCCACAGTTGACAGCTATTCATACAGACTGCATTCCATGTTAAACTACTATGTACACACAAACCCTGTAATACTGGTGCTATACAATGCATATAACAACACTACTCACATTCTGTCTGTAGTTCTGGAACCTTATACAAATATGCAGCTGGCCTGGGTCTGCAAGTCCTCTTGTAAGAGGTATTGCTACCTGATGTCTGTAACACTGCTGCCCACACACAGGAAGGATGTCCACCATAAAGGAAAGGTAAAGGGACCATGCCCACATGATGTATAGATTTATAGTAGTGGGTTGCCATGACAGTGGTAATTGGAAGTACTACACAGCATGCTGCATGCAAATAGCAAGTGGAGAACACTGATTGATGCAGAGGCCATTACCTGCTCAGGTGCATCACCTACAAAATCCATGCTTCAATCTATTCAAAGCAGCTCTATCCATTTACTAGAGAGAGAACGAGATAAAGAGAGAGAGTGTGAAAGCAAGAAAGAAAGAAAGAAGGAAAGCTAAAGGCCAAGCCAAAGACAAAGGAAAAAAAAAAAACAAACAACATAAAATAAAAGCTTTCAAGCAAACTATCCAGAACAGACATCATTCCCACAACAGGTATGTGAAGTATATATGCATGTAATTGACTGTAGTACGTGGTCCATAATAATGGGATAGATGATGTGGAATGATTTATACTTGCCACCAGGTGTTGTTATTGTAATGATGTC
>NC_056736.1:499463032-499475532 GCF_019279795.1 Protopterus annectens
TACGATATATGTCCCAAAGGTAGGTAAGCTGTAGCCATACCTATTGAGTTGTGTGAACAGTTTGTTGTCACAGATATGGTGGGGGGAGACAGAGATGTGTATTAAGAACTATGGTAAACTTGCTGTATGAGTTGCTCAGACCTGTTTCCATCTTTATGTCTTTCAGGCAAGATTTCACATGGCAGATTACCTGTCTATTCAGTGGATGAAAATGAGGTCATCATCAACCACATGGTACAGCACTACCAGGTGCTGTTTGGCAGAACAGCCCATGAGCAGCAGGAGTGGACCACCCTGTGGAACGATCTAGTCCACAGGGTCAGTGATGCTGGCCTGCATAACTGCAGTTATGAGCAGGTATGGCATCATTGCAGTGACCTGATTCACAATGCCTGTTGGTGTGCTGCTGCAGTCCGGGGGGATCACCAGTAGATCACTGTTGTGTATCCATCCACATCTATACAGGTAGATCATGCATATGTGAGATGACATATATATAGTCTGTTGCTGCATAGTAGTAATAAACAGATGTGCATAAGCTGTAGTATTGTGGACTTGTACTGTTGATGTACTGTAATGCTGCACCACCCTGTACCAATGCCACAGCTGTGGCTACTGACATCACATCTCTCACACACTTTTGTAGGTCCCTCTGGTATACCTCCAAGGCAGCAGCCTGTAGCTGGTGAGTATGGTTTATGTTCATGCTTGCCAATTCACCGGTCATGTAATGGCTATGGTATATTCCATGCACACGTCTAACACACCTACCTATTATGCATGCCATACATGTTCATGTATTGTTGCTGTTAACTGCACTGCATCACAGTGGTGACCATAATGGTGTATCTGAAGGGTATATCAGACACCTGAAATATAACTAAAATCCTGTCATTGCAAAATGTGTCCACAGAGATGAACATACTGGTGGGACAAATGACCTACAGTAGGGACATGTGTGAAACATCACCCTTATACAGTGCTACAGCAGTGTATATACCAGTATTACAATGGCAACTGTTACAGATCTACACTGCAGCATATCATAATACTGCAGTCCACAACCCTTATAAACTGCAATGTGGTCCCAACATGAGCAATGAGTGTGTAATATGGAATCGTAGGGTATGGCAGCAACTATGGGAAATACCTTCACAAACACTGGAAGCATATGTGTGCACACACTCTAGATAAAGTATAGTGGAAGCAGCTGTTGAGGGACTGAATGTATGCATTAGCCATGGAAAAGAACCTTTCAGCAAGTACACATCCCCAATATCACACCACATATTGGTCTTCTGTCCAAGACGTTTGGCCAACAAATGTGCACACTTACCTGCAACAGAGGCAGCCATGGCTTGCACACATCTTACATGACATGGTGTGGGCCCCATACCCAACAGGTAGCACCCATGAGCTGGACATGTAGCCATACCTCACCATTGCATGTATCATGGCAAACAGTGCAGACAGTCATTTATGTGGCAAGGATGTATGGGATAGGAATGATGTAAGAAAGAAACAGATGGCCATCTAAGACAGATGATGTCACATGTACCAAACTGGTCATGCGGGCTACCTAGTAACATGCCACAACACTGAGGGGGTTGCTGGAATGTCTAGCAAGTACTGGCTGTGCAGTACCCATGTCAGCAATTGCCTGAACTCTGCAAATATGTGGCCTATGGTTTACGGTAATCAGATGTGACAGTTGTACCACAGGAAACATCAGCCAGGCCTCTTTACAGGTAGTGTATGCATAACAGAAGAGGTCCCCAAAAGTCATGTGTTGCAATGTATACTGGTGTACCATGACCACATTGGAAACCTCCAGACAGTATCATGTAAGATACATGTGCTGCACAACCAATGCATCACCCCACCTCAGGCCCACCATCTCCATCTGTACTGTGATGGTGCCAGTGTACACTTGTATGTTTGCCATTCATTAGCTGGGACTAGGCTGTTACACATGGTGTTTAGTGTTTGGGACACTGCAAACTGACACACATGTGTAGGCCATAGTTGTCAAGCATCTGCAAAAAGGCTGAAGGTGGGGAGGGGGTGTCATCATGACACAACAGTGCACTGCAGTAGGGATCCTAAGAATGCTATGAATGGCTGTATCTGCACACAGTCAGGGTCAGGAACTGTGGCAGATGTAACCATGACTCCACAGCAACAGTGATGGCAGTGTGTGAACTCCAAGGGATGAGCACATGGGTTGATCTTGCAATCATGCAGAATTGGGGGACATATGTAGGGAAGACTGACCATATACTGTCAAATGCAGATGGCTCATGCTAGTATACCCCTGCCAGGAATAGTTACTGCTGTAGTACACATATCAGTAGGTGCAACAAACCATCATGATAAGGGCGTGCACACATATGCACCCATTAAGTGTATGCACCAAGGTCAGCATCAGCACAACTAAAATATTTGTCAGACATTGCATTTGATTGTACAAGACATATGTCACATATCAGGCTCATGTAATGTTAACATGTGCAGTGATTTGGTCCCATGGCATATCAAGGAAGAGGGTGTCATATCATTAAGTGTGTGTACACTCCCCATAGCCAGGGAAAGGTTTGATGGTCATCAGTGTAATAGTATCGTATTGGTCATACATGCACTGCTGATGTTGACATCTGTAAATCAGACATCAGGCCTTCACAAATGACATCTGTCCACATATCATCCCAGGTATGTGTCGGACAAACACATAGGGGCTGTAAGCATTAGAGCAGACATAACTGACACAGTAATACACATTCAGCAATGGTGTGTACACCTGTGAGGTATGGTGCACAGTACATGGCAGGGTGCAAAACAGGTGCACAGCAATATTGTGTACATGGGTGCAGTGTTTTCTAGGGGAAGGGGCATCACCTACTAATGCAGCCCATGCATCACACACATGTATACTGCTGCTAGCATGGATTGACTATAGCTGTACTGCATGCTGTTGAGTACCATATGTTATGCATGTTGACGTATGGGTAATGAGAAGTCTGTGTGTACTATCTTTGTGCAACCTCACCTGTAGGTAGGTGTGTGTGTGTGTGTGTGTGTGTGTGTGTGTGTGTGTGTGTGTGTGTGTGTGTGTGTGTGTGTGTGTGTGTGGAGGGGTTATTTTGTCTGTATGTGCAATCTGGTGGAGTGGAGGGGGGTTGATGCATGTAGGATGTGTATGTGCATGTGTGTGTGTGTTTGTGTGGGTGTCCATGTATGCACGTGTGATTGGGTTGTTCACACGTCAGTACTTCCCTTTGGAATCATGCAGTACATGGACATGGACTGACACATGAGACACCAGGAATACTTGTCTGATATGCAATCTCAGGACAGTTGATAGTATAATAAGGTCTGTAGCATGGAACATGCATTGGGAGGGAAACTAGACACCAGGTATACTGTTAAAATTGTAATCAGCAGAAAGGTGAATGACTACCCACATATGCAGCATTATAGATGCATTGGGGAATTACTAGACAACACCAGGGAGTGTATCCATATATTACTGTTGTTCACATAATAAGTTGATTGAGCAACAGATCTTGCATCTACCTAGCAATAGTTATGTATGATACTCTAGTACGTGAGATTATTGAGTGACCGTAGTAGCCCCTAACATATGGGGGCCATGCTCACGATGTCTGGACAAATCCAGGGTGAACACTGTTTGACAGCTGTGAGTCTTTGTAAAACCTACTCCAATCAAGTCAGAGAGCTAATGGAGTAACAGGTCATGTGTTGTGATCACTTGTCTAGGCATTTAGAAGAATAATACATTAATGAGTGTTATTAATGAGTGTATGTTTCCAAGTGTGATACAGGATGGGGAACTTATGTGAATAAACTTGGGACAGTCTGTAAACTCAGGGACAGGTAGGTATTATAGTAGAATTTCAGTGTGTGTGTGTGTGTGTGTGTGTGTGTGTGTGTGTGTGTGTGTGTGTGTGTGTGTGTGTGTGTGTGCATGTGTATGTGTGTGTGCATGCGTGTGTGTGTGTGTGTGTGTGTGTGTGTGTGTGTGCATGTGTATGTGTGTGTGTGTGTGTGTGTGTGTGTGTGTGTGTGTGTGTCTCTGTATGTGTGTGTGTGTGTGTGTGTGTGTGTATATGTGTCTCTGTATATGTGTGTGTATATTTGTGTGTGTGTGTGTGCATATGTGTGTATATGCATGTGTGTATATATGTGTGTACTGTTATGCAATGCCGCGTACAGTCCATAAAGTGCGTTTCGTTTTTCCCTCACAGGTGTCGAGGTGGGTCAGGGTCCCTCCTGCATGCAATCTGATGTTGGTGTCTATACAGACACTGAAAATGATGATAGGTGTGTTGAGGCACAGATAGGGTTTTCAGAGGCCGAAACTGCACCATCGTTTGACATCCCGCTGTTATCCACCCCAACCGTGCACACAGTCACAGTGCCTATAAATACCCCATCACCAGTGGCCATAGCAGTGGGGCAGTTGGCGGTTGGTGGCAGTGCACAGGAGAGTGTGGTATCTATGGCTGCTGTGTTTGGATACAACAGGCATAGCCGGATGTCTGGCAGGGCACCACATAGGCAGATATGCTGGGGTGCTCGTTGGAGGACCACTGGACATCATGCCCCTGACAGAAGTGCCACAACTGGTACCACCAGATGCATGTTGCAGACTGCCATGGGGGCGCAGGCACGTATGGAACTGTACACCAGACAGGGCCTGAGTCTGCAGAGGGCTGCTTTCACATCTGTAAGTGACAACATCAATGAACTTGCAGGTGCCCTCTGTGATTATACAGACATCATGGATAGACGGTTGGGTGAGATGGTGGGCCACATCGACCGTGGATTGTCCATGCTAGAACATGTGGTGGGAGTGGGGTGATGGCCACGTGGATGTAGGCCAGCAACACCAACATCTGACGGTCAACTTGGACATGCAAGGACACCAAGCCGCTCCCATAGTGGCAGTACCAGCCCCAGCACTGCAGGGGGGGTGCTGTCCACACCACACCATAGCAGGCCATGTGCACATGGCCCTGGCCAGTCACAGGAGGGACCTGGTTCCAGCGGACATATGTCATCATCAGGGGAGAGTAGCACATCGAGGTCTGTACCTGGACATGCCCATGGAACCCTTGGCAGGCACAGTCTGCGGTGAACTGCACACCCTGCCAGGTAGCGTCTGCAGCTGTCCAAGAAACACCTGTATAGGGCAGCCACATGGCAGAACTGTATGCATGCATACCCACACACTATACAAACACACCTAGGGCAACCCCATACTTACACACGCCACATCACCATGCCCATATCAGCAACTTATACCCCTCACCCACACGCATGGTGTCAAATGTATGGCCCACCCTAGGTCTCTGGCAAACCAACAACACACCCTGTGCATATAATGATACCTGTGCCACATCACTGTCATCCATAACATCAATGCAGGGACAGGCTAATATGGTTCTGATGCACATGGTGACTGTACTACAGTGTACCAATGTACTGCTGTGTAACATGTTGTCAGCAGTAATGTTTAATGCATATATGTCAGGTAGTGTAGCTGTCCAGGCATGATGCATTATAGCTGTTAGTAACACTGAATGATTGTGGTCTCCATAATGTTATCCATTTGTGTTGTAGGTGTACATGTGTCAGCAGAAGGATGGTCTGCTGTCATATCTCACAATGGGGTATGGCACTGTGGTGACACCATGGTTGTGCCATATCCTGGGTACAGTTGAACACGTCACAGATCTGTATAACAGGTACTGCCTGTGCCACATGGACAGGTGACCCCCTGGGGTATGTATATTCAGCAACCTGAAGTAGATCCCTCCACATACATGCACACTCTTACTTGGCAACACTGGGACTAGACCCCTACCTAAGTATGTAGTGCTACTGATGTGTGTGGTTTTAATTGCACACGCCACACAGCATTTAGAATGAGGTGTGTTCCAGGTTACATGCAGAACGTGCTTTGCCAGAGATGGCCTGCACCTGTCACCCTTGGGATTCCAGATACTGGCTAAGGCTCTTGCCACCCCTATAGTGCCTGTGTTTGGCAAGGTTCAAACGACAAATTCACCACCGTAACAGGTACAAGTAAGCAAAATCTGAGGGTAATGCTACTCAGTGCTAGAAGTCTAAACCTCAAAATGCATTCACTCGAGGCACTCCTTAAAATGGAGAACATCGACAGCTGTGCAGTGACAGACACCTGGTTCAAGGTTCCAGAGAGCACCCCTGCATTACCAGGCTATAATTCGTACCACACCATTCGGCCACCTAACCTGGACCGAAACACTAAAGGTGGAGGCGTGTCCATATTCATTAAGGATATCCACACCTCCAGGATAGATGCTCAGTATAATGCATCTGAGGTTATCCAAGTGAAACTAACTCTGGGCAAGATCACAATCCAAATTGTAACTTGCTGCAGATCCCCCACCATGCCCCAGGATTCCCACTTTTCATTTCTTGATACACTTGAAAATATTAGGGTACAACCCAACACCCTAATAATAGGTGATTTCAACTACCCCACCATTAACTGGAAAAACTACTCATGTACCAACTCTTTTGCTCAACGTTTTCTGGAATTCATAAATTCCAACACCTTAGATGAACTTATCCACACCCCCACCAGGTGCAGCAATATCCTAGACCTGGTCATTACCAACATGGGCAACCGGTGTTCCACACCAGAGGTCAATTCCTCATTGTTCAGATCTGACCACAAGCTAATCAGCCTGGACATCCACATCCCGCCCCACCCCCATTATGGAAACCACCATAAAAAATTTCTCCAAAGCCAACTTCATGCTTCTTAAGACAGAAGTGGCAAACTTCACGACACCCATGCAGATGGACAATAGAGGTACAACTGCTGAATCCTACAAAAATGCACTTTATAAGCACTTACACGAGTGCATGGATCATACTATTCCTAACACAATCAAGATGATATCCTCCAAAAAAAGGAAGCCAATCTGGTGGTTCCCTGTCATAAACAAATTCTACAACAGAAGAAAGAAACTGTTGCAAAAAAAGGGTAAAATCCCATGACTGGAAGAACTACCTGGTCAGCCTCAGTAAGAAACTGAGATCCCTCATAAAATCCTCCAAAGCTAGTTATGAAAACAATATCGCCACCGATTCTAAAGACAACCATAAAACATTCTATAGCTATGTCATGAATCTCAATGGCAACACTTAGATCTGCTCTGAGTTACAGCACAATGGCACTAAATATACAGAACCAACTGATATTGCCTACATCCTAGCAGATAGCTTCAGTGCTAACTTTACTCCCCCTCAGCTTCTAAATGGCCCATTTCTATACCGGAAGAATGCAAAGTTCCTGTAATCACAGCTGCACAGGTAAAAACTACACTTTCCAAAGCCAAGAATACATCATCCATGGGACCTGGCAACATTCAAGGCTGCATTCTACATGAACTACAGAATGAACTGGCACCCCACGTAAGCACCATGTTCAATCATAGCCTCACCTCAGGCTTTGTGCCCACTGAATGGTGCACAGCGACGTGTATCCTACTCCACAAAGGGGGAGCCACCAAAGACCCTGGGAACTACCGCCCCATTAGCCTAATGAGCCTGGTCTGTAAGGCCATGGAACATATCATCATGGAACTTATAAACAAAGACATTGGTAATCTCCAAACTCTGGGCCCCACCCAGTTCGGGTTTGTAAAAGGCAGATCATGTCTTCTAAACCTGATTAACTTCTTTGAAGCAGTCACCAAAGCTGTAGATGAGGGTAAGGTGGTTCACACAACCTATCTACATCTCGCCAAGGCTTTTGACACCATCCCCCACTCTGGAATTATAGATAAACTCACTAAACTAGGTTCATAGGTTCATAGGTTCATACTAGGCTATCTGCCCTAGGGCATTTCTAAGCCTAGCCAGAATGTGTTTGGCTTTCGCCACCCATTTTAAATTTATTTTGCTATGCCCTTTTTCGAGGTTAGTATACTGTGCCACTATCTAACAGTGACACAGAAGTGATACCAGGTAAACCTCGATCTCCCATCCACTCATCAAGATTCCTCTTGAAGAGAGTCAATGAGGGACTCTGCCTAACCTGGACTGGGATTTTATTCCAGAGTGAAGGGAGCCTCTGGGTTATGAATCTGTCCCTCCAGCATGTCCTATTTATTTCAGTGCTGAGGTTCAAGTCTCGAGCGTAGCTCAATGGGATTTGGATTTTCTGAGGTGCAGCATGTCCATTAATTCCGGGTTGGACATGGCTTTATCGTCAGGCACAGATCTCCTCTGAACAGGCGGTATGCCACTGAGTAGAGCTGGAGTTTCTTTAACCGGGCAGCATATGGCATCTGTTTGAGCCCTTTGATCCTCTTGGTGAGGTACTTTTGGGGTCTTTCCAGTTGCTGCAGGTGTCTGGTAAGGTACATCCCAAAAGGGCATTGTACTCAATTATGGGCCTGATGAGGGATGAGTAAAGAGGCACGATGACCTCCCTGATCTAGATGTGAATCCCTTCATGATTAGGTGGGCTATATAAAATGTTTTCTAACCACTTTGGCCACGTGGTTGTCAAATGAGAGATTGCTATCAACTTGGGTCCCCAGGTCCCTAATTACTTCTTCTGTACTTAATGGATTTCCACCTATGTGGTAATTTGTGGGCACTTTGTTTTGCCAAAGGGATGACTATACACTTTTGGCATTTAGCTTGAGGCCATGGCTCTGGCACCAGTTGTCTGTTTCTATGAGGCCCTTTTGGAGGATGCTTGTGTCAGCTGGAGAGTCGATTATGGCACCCAGTTTGCAGTCATCTGCGAACTTGGTCAGCCACAGTCCTTCCATGTTGGCCTGTACCTCCGAGAAATATATACCGAACAAGAGAGGTCCCAGGACTGAGCCTTGTGGGACACCACTTGTAACTGGTTTGGAGTCTGACATGGCTCCAGCAATTCTAACCATGTGGGTTCTGTCCTTGAGCCAGTTTGCAATCCATCTAGTGACATAGGGTTTATATTTAAGCTGGTGAGCTTATCTATAATGCCCGAGTGGGGTATTGTATCGAAGGCTTTTGCGAGGTCCAGGTAGGCTGTGTGGACCACCTTTCCCTCGTCAATGGCCTTGGTGACTGTTTCAAAGAAATCAACCAGGTTTAAGAGGCAGGATCTGCCCTTAACAAAGCCGAACTGGGTAGGATCCAGTGTTTGTAGGTCCCCAATATCTTTATGAGGTCCATGATGATCCTTTCCATAGCTTTGCAGACCAAGCTAGTCAGGCTTATGGGGTGATAGTTTCCAGGATCCATTGAGGCACCACCTTTATGGAGAGGGACCACTGTTGCTGTATGCCACTCTTTGGGCACATATCCTGTAGTAAGGCTGAGATTGAACAGTAGTTTTATGTTTGGGTTTAGCTCTTCTTCGAGTTCATGTAGGCAGCCGGGACACCATCTGGTCCCATTGATGCTGTGTTTTTGCTTTGGAGAGGCGGCTCTTACCTGAGCATCTGAGATGTCAGGGGCAGCACTCTGCTGGGATAGATATTTGCCCTTTTGGTGGGGAGGGAGAAGTTTGCTGAACCTGTCAGCTAGGATGTTGGCAATGTCTGTGGGTGCTGTGTATTTTTGTCATTTTGGACTTATTCTGAGCATATCTGGGAATTACCACCCAGGTTCCTAACATAACTAAAGAAAGCCTTGTGATTATCCTTAGTGTCCTGTGCAATTTTTCTCTCAAGCTGGCCTTAGACAATTTTATGTGTGCCCGTAGTTTTTGCTAATACTGATCAGTGATGCCTTCCCTTTTGGGATTTTGCTTTATCATTTAGTAGCTTCCTCCTTCTATTGTATAGTTTGTTTATGGCTGGGGTCCACCAGACAGGACGTCTGCCTTTGGAGGATTGGGTCTTGGTTTTATTTGGGATCGCATGATCCATGCATTCCTGAAGGTGTTCATAGAATGCGTTTATAAAGGATTCTGCGGTCTGGGCTGTATTTTCCACAGGCCCGGGGGCTTTGAAGGATTCCACCTCAGTTTTGAGGAGTGTAAAATTTGCTTTAGAGAAGTTTTTCACTGTGGTTTTCTGGGCAGGGGATGGGGTTGGGATGTGAATATCCAGTGAGATTAGTTTATGGTCTGATCTTACCAGTGAGGGATACACTTCTGGTCTGGAGCCTAGAGTCCCCATGTTGGTGATGATCAGGTCCAGTATGTTTTCCCCTCTTGTGGGAGTGGTAACAAGTTGTTCCATAGCATTTGAGTTTATAAATTCTAGGAACCTTTGGGCTAGGGTGTTGGAGCTAGAGTAATGCTCCCAGTCTATGTTTGGGTAGTTGAAGTCGTCCAATATAATGGTGTTTGGAGAGACCTTCATATTTTCCAGTGTTCTCAGGAAGGCCGAGTGGGGTTCCTGGGTTTGGGAGGGTGGTCTGTAGCAGGCTATAAACTGGAAGGCAGTTTTACCCACTGTTAGTTGCACATGGATAGTCTCTGATGCTTCGTGCTTTGCCACCAAGCTGGAGGTGTGGGTATCTTTGATGAATATCGATACTCCCCCTCCTTTTGTGGTTCGGTCCAAGTTTTGGGGGCGAAAAGCATGGTATGAGGTATAACCTGGTAGTGCTGGGGTGCTCTCGGGAGCCCTGAACCAGGTTTCTGTTACTGCACAGATATCGATGTTCTCCATGCTAAGGAGAGTTTCGAGTCGTGCATCTTGAGGTTTAGACTTCTGGCGTTGAGTAGCATTACTCTTAGTTTCTTATCCCTTGTGATACCTATGGAGGTGGGTTTGTCTTTTGAGCCTTGCCTAAAAAGGCACTATGGGGGTAGCAAGAGCCTTTGCCAATATCCGAAAGCCCAGGGGTGACAGGTGCAAGCCGTCCCTAGTGAAGCATCGTGGCTTGTCGAGCATATCATCCCAAGCTGACAGGCATTGGATCCCCTTTGAATGACACCAGTACTTAAGCCAATTGTTGAAATTGATCATCTTGTCTTCATATTGTGGCATCATTCTTGGTGAGGGTAAGATGCTACTCAAGGTCAGGGTCATACCGGCCTGGGCTACATGCTCAGAGGGCTCCTTTATGTCTCTTTTCATGTAGTCCCTATGTCACAAGATGGGTTGCCAACTGGCCCACTGACAGAACCCACACTGTGGAAGTAGCAGACTCCAAATCTGACTTCAGACCAGTGACAAGTGGAGTACCACAGTGTTCAGTCCTGGGTCCTCTCCCGTTTGGTATCCACCTTTCTGAAGTGCAGGCTAACACAGAAGGCCTTGGATAATGAAGTTTGCAGATGACTACAAACTAGGAGCTATAATTGAAACTCCTAACAATGTGGACATCCTACAAAAGGGCCTCACTGAGACAGATGTCTGGTGTTAAAGCCATGGCCTCAAGCTCAGTGTCAAAAAGTGCACTGTCATCCCCTTTGGTAAAAACTCTGTACCCATGAGCTACCACATAGGTGGTAGTCTACTTAACACTGAAAGTGTGATAAGAGACCTTGGGACACAGGTGGACAGTAGTCTTTCCTTTGATAATCACATCGCCACTGCAGTCAGGAAATCCTTTTATGTGGCACACCTCATCACAAAATGTTTCTCATCCAGGAAAAAAGAGGTCATTGTTCCCGTCTACTCGTCACTCATTAGACCCATTATAGAGTACAACACCCCTTTTGTTATGTACCTCACAAGACATCTACAACAACTGGAAAGGCTGCAGAAATACCTCACAAAGAGGATTACTGGTCTCAAACAGATGCCCTACACAGATGGTCTCAAAAAACTCCAGCTTTACTCTGTCACATATCGCCTACTCAGAGGCTATCTTTGCCTAAAATACAAAGCTATGTCAAACCCAGAGCTGTTGGACATGCTCCACTTAAAGAAATCCCAATCTGTCTGAGCTACACACTCTAGGGATCTAAACCTTGTCACCAAAATAAACAGAACATGCTGGAGGGATAGATTCCTGTCTCAGAGACTTCCCATACTCTGGAACAAACTACCTATCTATATCAAACAAAGCTCCTCATTAGCACTCTTCAAGAAAAATCTTGATGATTGGATGGGAAATAGTAAATTCACCCTGGGGATCACCTCTGTGGCTCTGCTTGACAGGGGCACAGGAAAATAATTTTCTTGGGTGGCGAAAGCCAGGGTACCTTTTTTGGCTAGGCTTCTATAGGTCCTAGGGCCAATAGACTTTTATCTACCTATGGACCTATGAACCTATGAACATCCCCAGGCCTGTACAGCATGGTAATGGGGGATGTAATGTTTGTATATGGACAATGCTTAGTGTGACATACCATCATGTACACATTAACAGACACATAACAGGCAGAGACACATCTGAGAGACCTGGGCCTATCAGTGCTAACTAACTTGTCAGTGTGTCTAATGTGTTACATGTAGGCTGCATACAGCACATGCATAACTGGGATGGACTGTGTTATCAGTTACCTGGATGGTTGATGGTGA
>NC_056736.1:499480532-499545532 GCF_019279795.1 Protopterus annectens
GGGGATCTGTGAGTAAAACAAGAAACATAAGACTCCAAACCCTGCCCAGTCTGCAGATAACCCTAGAGGTAGGAGTTTCCTCAAACACATAATGTCATGACAGGTATTAAATCATGTAGACCAGCCATAAAATGCAGAAGAGCAACACTTACATTCTGTAGTCATGTCTGGAACATCCCTCTTCTGTTTGTTGGCCTGTCTTCACAGTGTATGTTGTTAAAGGTATATCCCAATACCATCTGTGATGCTGTTTGCCAAACACTGAGATGAGGTCCTGCTCACAGTGAATGAAAAGGCCCAGCACCCACATGATGTTCCTAGGTATAGGAGTGTGTTTCTATGCAATTGGCTATGGGAATGTTACAACAGCTGTTCCATATGCAATCAGCTAGTGGGGGACTGCAATTTGTGCAGATGCCATCAGCTGATCATGAGCATCACTTACAAAACACAAGCTGCTGCCTAAGCAAAGCAGGTGTACTTCTCCACATCCACCAGATAGGGAGTGAGACAGACAGGCAAAGACAAAGTAAGACAGGGAGGGGGTGGGAGAGTAAAACCTAAGCAAGTTTGTGTCACACACTTTCCAGTACAGGGTTTCAACCCCCTGCCTGACTATATATTACTATCACATTTCTGTGCAGTTATTGCATGCACCACAGAGCTTACATGTTGGGGAGCTGTCCAAAGGTATATCTGATGGTGAGTGACATCTGCAACAGTGATAAAGGAGGTATAAGTTTAGTGTAGTACATGTGCCTGTCCACATGAACAGATGTCAACATTGACACAGCCACACTCTCTCAGGGACTCACACATATTATCACAGTTGGCAGTGTCAGGATTAGACTTCCTAACTAGCTAGTTTGCCACAATACAGTAATACGCAGGTATCATGTGCACCACAGGGGTTATCAGGTTGATATATGGGCAAAGGTTATGTCAAAGTGGGAGGGTGGCCTAATGGTTAAGGTGTTTGCCTTACAAAGACAAGGTGCAGGGTTTGAGTCTCACAAGGGATAATTGGCTAGGCTTAAAATGGCTCACAAGGGCAGTTAGCTTAGTACTAATCTATGAACATAATCTATGAATATCAGAAGGCATGCTTCAGTAGGCCAATGGGAGGTGTAGTGAGTGTGAATGGTGTCAAAATCATTATACTCTACACACACACACACACACACACACACACACACACCCACCCACACACACACACACACACACACACACACACACACACACACACACAGGTTGCCAGTACTGACATGCATGGGTGCATTGCTTCACAGGTTTGTAGTGGTTGACTGTGCCAGAAGGATGTACAAGGCTAGTTAAAGGGTCTAACTTGACATCAGGCCACATGAAAATGGTCTTCAGTGTGGCTCAGGGGTGTAGTGTCTGGATTGGCCCACACATGTGTGTATTGTATTCACCATCCAGTCATCTGGGTTATTATTGTGGGTGGCCAGTGCTGTGCAATGCTTTCCATGTATGAGTTCTATAGTCCATGACACGGATGGTGTCTTGGATGTGCACACGTCCCACATGCATGTTCTGTGACATGTGGATGTGTACTTGGGGTGTCTGGGTCATGTTGTGTACACAGATTGTTATCATCAGATGTGCCATTCCTGGCCTCATGTGGTGGGAACTGACAATGGACACCAGGTTGACCTTGCACCTACATTGACAGCATGATACAGGTATTCCCTGGTGACAGTGGCATCTGTCCATACAGGGCATGTGTATAAGGCATGGTGTGTCCTTTGTGGATTACATTTGCTGGTACTGCAGTTGTTGCAGGCATCCAGTGGGGAACATAGTGAAGGAGCACTGTATGCAATTATATGCCTATTGTAGTGATGTGACAGGGTGCCATACCCTCTGTAGTTTGCTGCAATCACACCATGGTTACTATCTGTGGGCAATATGCAGGGAACTACCAACATAATGGTTGTTGCCTAGCCGACTCTGTTTGTTATGAGACATGGGTAGAGAGTGTTCTCTGGGTAATACAAGGGTTGCCTAAATTGTTCGCCAGGCCTTGATGTCACATGTAGGGGTATGGATTGTCAACCATAGCCTCGCTGCTGTTTGACATCTGTTATCCTTGTAAGGTGGACATTGTGACATATACTAGGCCCACCATATAAGAAATTTGCAAAACCCACCCAGCAATGAGTCCCATTGTTACACACTCACAGCCACCTCCACACAGGATATGAATGACAAACACACACACACACAAACACACACACACACACACACACACACACACACACACACACACACACACACACACACACACACACACACACACACACACACACCAAGTCTCACAGTTGCCATGTCTGGGATTGGAACTCCTACCTAACTAGTATATCACACTACTGCATTACACTGTTATAGCATGCACCATGGTGAATACTGGGTTACTCTTTTCCCAAAGGTGTATTTCAAAGTGAATGACATCAGCAGGCTTGCCAAAGAAGGGCAATGGAGTTTATAGTGACTGTGAATGGCCTCAAAAGCAGTGCTCCCTACACAGATAAACAAACACACACACACACAGACATCCACACTTGCCATGTCTGGGAATAGAGCTCCTACCTAACTAGTATATAACACTGCATCATTACGCAGTTATAGGATGCACTACAGACATTACTGGGTTACTTCTTCCCCAAAGGTGTTTTTCAAAGTGAATGACATCAGCAGGCTTGCCAAAGAAGGACAGTGGAGGCTGTAGTGACTGTGAATGGCCTCAAAGGCATTGCTCCCTACACAGACAAACAAACACACATCCACACTTGCCATGTCTGGGAATAGAACTCCTACCTAACTAGTATTTAACAGTGCATCATTACACACAGGATGTGCCACAGAGATTGCTGGGCTACTCCTTCCCCAAAGGTGTATTTCAAAGTGAATGACATCAGCAGGCTTGCCAAAGAAGGGCAAAGGAGGTTGTAGAGACTGTGAATGCTTTCATAAGCATTGCTTCCTACACAGACAAACAAACATCCATACTTACCATGTCTGGCAATAGAACTCCTACCTAACTAGTATATAACACTACAGCATTACACTGGTATAGGACGTGCCACAGAGATTACTGGGCTGTTCCTTCCCCAAAGGTGTATTTCAAAGTGAATGACATCATCAACCTTGTCAAAGTTGGGCAATGGAAACTGTAGTTCATAGGTTCATAGGGTCATACGTTGATACTAGGCTATCAGCCCTAGGACCTATACATGCCTAGACATGACAACTCTATGGCTATGACTTCATACAGTATTTACTTCCCTGCACTCCTGTCTAGCAGGGCAGCTGACATGATCCCTGTGGTAAATGTCCTGTCTCCCATCCAATTGTCCAGGTTCCTTTTGAAGAAGCCCAAAGAGTCACTCTGCTTGACATGTATGGGCAGTCTATTCCAGAGTCTGGGGAGTCTCTGGGACAGGAACACATCCCTTCTGCATGTATTGTTCATTTTGATGACAGGATTTGCATCCCTGGAGCATGTGACTGTGATGGTGTGGAATTCTCTAAGTGTAGCATGTCCAACAGCTGTGGGTTTGACATGGCATGGTATGTTAAGCAGAGACCGCCTCTGAGAACACAATACGTGACAGGGTATAGCTGGATTATTTTTAGATGGCCAGCACAGGGCATTTGGTTTAGGCCTGTGGTCATTTTGTGAGGTATGTCTGCAGCCTCTCTAATCATTGCAGATGTCTTGTGAGGTACATACGTAACGGGCTTTTGTAGTCTGTACTGGGTCTACTGAGAGATGCCTACAGTGGGACAATGGCCTCCTTTTCCTGAATGTAAAGCCCTTAGTGGGAGGTGTGCCACATACGTGAGTTTCCTGACTGTTGTGGTGATGTGGTTATCAAAGGTGAGATCACTGTCCACCTGTGTCCTTAAGTCTATTATCACACTTTAGGTGTTTAGTGTACTGCCACCTATGTGGTAATTCACAGGTACATGTCCCTTCCCAATGCAGATAACTATATATTTCTTGGCATTGATCTTGAGGCCATGGCTCAGCCATCCAGCATGTGTTTTTGTAAGGCCCTTCTATAGAATATCCACATCATATGGGGATTAAATATTGGCTCCCAGTGTGCAGTAATCTGAGACCTTTGTTTGCCAGTGTCCCTTACTGTTGGACTGTACTTCAGTGCAGTAAATGCCAAACAAGGGTGGTGCCAGTACTGAACCCTAAGGTACTCCAACTGTCACTTGTCCAGGGTTCGAGTTGGTGTCACCTACATTTACAGTGTGGGTTGTGTCAGGACAGCAGTTGGAAGTCCATCAGATGACATTGGGATTAATGGCCAGCCTGATACATTTATCTGTGATTCCAGACTGGGGGGTGGTGTTGAAGGGCTTGGCGAGGTCCAGATAGGCTGTGTAAACCACCTTACCCTCGTCCACGGCTCTGGAGATGGATTTACAGTTGTCATTCAGGTGGAGGTGACATGATCGGCCCTTCACAAACCCAACCTGGTTAGGGTCCAATGTTTGCAGGTTGCCAATGCCTTTGTTTTTCCATGATAATACATTCCATGGCCTTGCAGATCAGGCATGTCATATTGCTGGAGCTGTAGTTCTCAGGATCCAAGGTGGATCCCCCCTTGTGGAGTGGGATAACTGTAGCTGTGCACCACACAGTGGGCACAAAGTCTGAGATGTGGCTATGATTAGACATGGCACGTAGGTGAGGTGCCAGTTGTGTTTGTAGCTCATGTAGTACACAGCCCAGGATGTTGACTGGTCCCATGGCTGCTGTTGTCATAGCTCTGTATAGTGTGTTTTTTAACTATATGACCATTATTACCAGAATACAGCAATCTATCCATGTTGAGATGGGCCCTTTGGGGGTTGGAGGGGTGCAGTTGGTACTGAATTGATCTGCCGGGATATTGGCAATATCCCTGGGAGCAGTAGATTTAATACCATCCTGTTGTAGCTCACAGCAGTTCTGAACATTGCCATTTAGATTCCTCACATAGCAGTTGTCTTTGGCATCTTTGGCGATATTATGTTCGTAACTAGCCTTGTGGATGTTATGATGGATCTCTGACACTTACTCTAGCTGGTAATGGAGTATTTTGCATCCTGGAAATTCCCCCATTTCTGCAACAGTTTCCTCCTTTTCTTGTACAGTATGTTTATGGTAGGGGGCCACCACATTGGCTTCCTTTTCTTGGTGGGGAGCGTCTTGGTTCAATATTGGATGGCATGATTCATGCATGAGAGGATGTGCTCGTACAGTGCCTTCATGTATGATTCAGCAGTTGTCCTTACAGTTCCCATCTGCATGGGTGTCATGATGTTAGTCACGTCTGACATGTGCAGCATGACATTGGCTTTGGAGATGTGTCTTACGGAGGTTTCCTTACTGGGGTGTGGGGGAGGGTTGTTGATTTTAAGGGTGATTAGCTCATGGGCATATCTAACCACCGATAGGGTGACCATAGGTGTGGAGCATTGATTTCCCATGTTGGTAATGGCCAGGTCTAGGGTATTTTAGCCTCTGATGGGACTATGGGTTACTTGATCCAGAGCATTGGGAATTATGACTTCCAAGAACCGTTGGGCACACATGTTGGTACACAAGTAGTTTCTCAGTTAATGGCAGGGTAGTGTAAGTCACCCAGTATTAGGGTGTTTGTTTGTATCATGATATTTCACAGTATGTTTCAAAAGCTGTAGTGGCTATCATGAGGCATGGTGGGGGATCTGTAGCAAGCTATACAAGTTGGAATTCAGTCTAACCTACTGTTAGTTGCACCGGGGGTATTTCAGATAGATTCTGTTGGGCAAGTAGCCTGGTGGTGTCAATATCCTTGGTGAATATGGACATTCCTCCACCTTTACTGTTTTGGTCCTGGTTTGGTGGCCAACAGGTGTGGTGAGAGCTGTACCTGGTATTGCAGGGGTGCTCTCTTGAGGCTTGGATCAGGTCTCTGTTACTGCACAGTTATCAATGTTCTCCATTTGTAGGTGTGCGTAGTGACTGTGAATGGCCAAAAAAACTGATCCCTACACACACACACAGTTTCACAGTTGCCATGTCTGGGAATAGAACACCTACTAACTAGTACATCATACTATGGCATTAAACAGTTACAGGGCGCACCACAGAGATTAAGGGGCTACTTGTTCCCCAAAGGTGTATTTCAAAGTGAATGGCATCAGCAGGCATGCCAAAGTAGGGCATTTGAAATTGTAGTGAGTGTGACTGGCCTAAAAAGGCATTGATCCTTACACAGACAAGTGCACACACACACACACACACACACACACACACACACACACACACACACACACACACGCACGCACACACACACAGTTGCCACATCTGGGATTAAAACTCCTATCTAACCAGTACATCCCACTACAGCATTACACAGTTATAGGACACACCAGAGATTACTGGGCTAATACTTCCCCAAAGGTATATTTCAGGGTGAAGACATCAGCAGGCTTGCCATAGTAGGGCAATGAGGAGTGCAGTGTGTGTGCATGGGCCATAACCCATTCATCTAGAGGCAGACACACAACACTCAGGCACACACAGGTTTATATTCCACAGGTATGTGTATACAACTGCTAGATGATTACTGACTTGTACAGTCAGGTTACACAGTTAGCACAAGGACCACAGACACTATAGTGCTGAGGGATACCAGAGGCAAGTGTCTACAGTGATTGGCATTCACACATCATGTGGTTTTAGCCAACTTGATGTGTGCTGGGTGGGACAGGCCTCATTATGGAAGGCTCTTTGTCACTGTCACTCTCTTCCACACATCTATGTATGTGTATTTTTGGCCTATTATAGTGTGTTGTCCTTGGATATATGTGTGTATTCCTATCTAATGTGTGTGCAAAGCATGACTGACTGGTGTGTACTGAGGAGTGTATGCACTAACATCTTCGACTGTCAGATATGTATGGTCCACTGTTGTTGCCAGACATGGGCTTCATTTCTGTGTGAGCATGCCCAGTATGACCTTTCAGTATTTGTTGTCTGACATGGCCTTCATTTCTCTAAGTGTGAGAGCATGGCCAGTATAACCTTCTGTACTGAATGTGTGAATCCATTCCAGGTAGATTGTACTCCAGTGCAGGCTTTTGTGTTCTACACCTACAGCTAGCAAACTGATTCTGCAGGATATCTGTAGATCGGTTGACAATATAGGGTCAAAATGGGTAAAGGCTAGTGGGTTACTGTAGGTAATTGTGACTGTGCTGCTTCTGCTACATGGTCCTGGTGTTAGCAGAGATATGCAGACATATGTACTGTTATACACTGTGATGTTTTATGTCATCAAGTACTGTCAGGTATACATATTTACTTGCAGTGATGTCCTGGGGAACACAGGGTGAATGCAGCTGTGTCCAGTATTGTGGTCAGCAGCCTACATATTATTGCACAATCATGCTATTCTGGAGGGGAAGCTGCAGACACTTGCTGCTGGGTCTGTGTAAATGGTTCAGCACCTTGGTACAGTGGTGGCAGAGGATCTCATGCTTGTACATCCAATGACATGACAGTATGGCCATATCCTGCTGTGGACATACCTCACAGCTGTACAGATTCACACAGGTTAACCAGAGGCAGGGGTCATAATTCTGGACATTACCCCTTCACATTGTGGTTTACGAGAGGTTTGTAGCCACCCATTCTTGCATTTGCAGTCAGGGATAGTATGTGCACACGGCTGAGTTTTGGACTCCACACACTCCATGCCGCGCATGCTCCCACCCCCCCCTCTATTATTCTATCCTCTTTCATACATTATGCAAACATTATCTGATATGTTCCCTATAGTTATCACCTCATCCCAGCAGTAATTTGGTGTTGGTCCACAGTTCATGCAGTACGATATGGTGGACATGTTACTGTAATTTGTTCACATGGCCTTGCATTTGGGTTTTGTGGATTGTGTTATGTTGTTATTTAGGAGTGCATGACATAACATACATAGGCAGTACTGGTGAGACACAGGCCTTTAGCAGAAGACTGTAGGCCATTTGATAGTGATACAGGCCAGCTGTAGCAGGCCATTGAATTATGTCACTCCTACAGTCCCAGACTGCAATACACTATATTCCCCTTGGGTGACAGGGTAGGTGTGCAAGGTGTTCATGCCAATACTTTCTGACAATATTGATCTAGTGGTGTGGACGCTGGTAGGGTGCTCCTTACAGCTAGGGACACACCTGCATGGGACACCTGCTCTGCATGCTCTATTCTTTTGCTACTGCCATAGACAGGAGGGGGTCATATTGTACTCATTCCCAACAGCAGGGATAAGCCCAGAGAGGTACCTGTGGGTGGTGGTGGGGTGAGCTGGGTGCATGTGTGCTAATGGTATTACTTGCATCTGACTCACAGATATGCATGGAACATTCCACCTATGCTGGCTTGTGCAGGGACATCAGCTGTTTCTCAATACTTCATTCCTATAACCTTTGTGGTTTGCTAGTGTTTGGCCAGATGACATTGGTATTCCCTACTACAAGCCCAAATAATATGCTGCAAACCTGTATGTACAATTCAAAGGGTGTGTCCATTTGACAGTTACATATTATACACTTTCTGTCTGGGATACTTCTATGCTGCTTGTATATCTGGGCCGACATTCACGCCATGTCCATCTTTCAGATGGTGACTCATATTACTTCCATACATTTAATATGACTGACTGCTGGAATGAGTTTTGCTGGGAAGCATTGTGTTTGGCGCTGCAGTTATGAGAACTTGGCCCTGTCATTGGTAGTACTGGGCAATGGTCACCAGGACAAACCTCACCATGCATACACACTGACCACTCTCGCACAATATATGACACACACCAACCTAACATAGACAGACCTGCATATTGTACACATGCTATAATCTATCCTGCTACCTTGGCCAGCTCAGGAAATCTATGTTCCACTGTTATTATATCTACACATACATGTTACTACATTTCTACATAGGATTGGGGGGCACACCTGATTGTTACTACATTTCTACATAGGATTGGGCAGGGCACACCTGACACTTGTACACATTTGCTATGACTGTACTGGCATTTCAGGTACTCCATTTCAATCTGTATTCTAACCTATCATGCTGACTAGAGGCATATCAGTGTTCTACAGGTCTTAGGTTTGATTGATCTACATTTCAGTTTCTGACTTCTTACCCTTCAGAACTAATATCCCACTGCCTGACCTGTTGTAGTCTGTCTGTGTAGGTCTGGAGGAGGGTGGTCTCCATAGCCATCAATCAGAGGCCTTAGACAGCCTTTGTTTGTGTTTGTTGACACCTGTCCTGCTGGCTGAGACTGTTGTTGGGTATGTGAGCCTCATTGACTGGCATGTGTGTGTGTCCTATGGACATATGTGGCCCAGCACATTTACTGCAGTGAGTTTTTTTCACCTTGTCAGTACTGCCTACTAAGGTGACACCAGTATTTGTTACAGATCTTATGCTGCCACTATAGGTGTCGACTATCTGCTGGCATCCCATTCAGCCACCCGATTCCCTTGCATGCTCACATCCATACCTTAGATACAAATAACAACACATACTACTCCATTCGGCAATTGTTAGGAAGAGTGACTTACCTTGTGGCTGTGCCAGTATTGAGGATGTTGCTAGAGGGTTGACTATGTCAGATGCACATTGTACACTCCCTATACATGGTTATGCACAGGTAGTGTCATGTTTGGCATCCCTTTTACTGTATGTGCGAGTCAGAGAGAGGTGTCATTCCCTGGGTCCCTATTGTGTCGGTGTATGTGCTATGCATTGCCTCTTTGCCAAGGCCTGGGCATACTGGGCACACCTCCTTCTGCCTACTGGAGCAGGCTCAGGTTTTTCCTCTTCCGAGTCACTCTGTGCCTGTGCAGACCTTGGAAATGGTGGCTGGCTCTGTGGCTCTGCCCTGTGCTGTTCCTGCTGCAGCTGTTTCCACAGGATCGTATTTTGTAGCATTGCACATACGATGACAATTTGGGTACATGTAGCTGGGGAGTACTGCAAGGCTCCACCGGATGTGTCCAAGCACCAGAACTGTGACTTGAGCATCCCAAACACATGCTCTATCATGATTCTGGTCTGTGCGTGTGCCTCATTATGGAGTTCTTGTTCGGGTGTGTGTGCATTTCTGATGGGTGTCATCAGCCACGGCTCCAGTGCGTAACCAGCATCCCCACTAGGTGACCATAAGGGATGTCCCCAATAGCAAATCTCTGGTACAGCTGCATTAGATGCCAGATGTGGGAGTTGTGATAACTTCCAGGGCAGCCAGCACACACATTCATTATAATGCCCTGGGCATCTCACACAACCTGGCAGCTGATGGAGCAGAAGCCCTTGCGGTTGATGTAGACCCTACCCTGCTCACTGGGTGGTGCTTTGATGCATTTGTGCGTGCAGTCTATAGCACCCACTACCTCAAGGTATTCTGCTATTTGGTGTCAGAGATGCATATTGCTGGCCAACGCCTTATGGGTGTTGGTGAAATATACGTGCTCAGCGCCATGTGCTGACATGGCAGCCAGAAACTGGTGGAGTACCCTGGATGCCGATGCCTGTGAGATCCCCAAGATATCCCCAGTTGGCCTTTGGAAGGTACCTGTGGCTAGTATTCTTAGGCCTACACATACCTTGGTATCCACTGGGATGGGTTCCCCTCTGTTAGTTCTGTGTGTGAGGTGTGGCCGGCACAGCTCAACAATTTGCTGTAGGAGGTCCCTGTCCACCCTATAGTACTCCACTATCTCCAGCTCATGTAGCCCCTGGTAGGTTACCCTGGGTCTGTACACTCTTCTCCTTCTCCTCACTGTGGGTTGGTCGACAGCATTCTCATTCTCACCACCCTCAGCCTCTTCCACATGTTGATGTATAATGGCTGCTGCAGCCCCTATCATTTTGTTGCTTTTGTTTGTTAAAATTTCCCCATTTGTGTACACCGGTGGTGTAGAGTATGTGGAAAAAACAGAGGGTAAGGTGTTTGCATAGTTTATAGTGGTGTGCTGGGCTGGGCTGGTCTGCTGCCTGTGTAATTGGCTGATTCTGATACATTTCACCTGCCAGCTATGTTAGTTTTCCTTGGTTACCTTCCCACTGCTGTTTTCCCATCCCATTGCCTTCCTGTTTAAGGCCAGGGGCGAGCCATGCAAACTCAGTGCTCAGTTGTGCACAGAGCTGCTATTTCCTGTTTACTTTTTTTTCCCTTTAAAACCCGGTGAGCGGCATGCACACCCGCTTAGGCAATGTAAAAAGTGCTAGGCAGCCTCAGACACACCCCCTTCCTTACCTCTGCTAACTATGGGCAAACCCGAGCCACAGGGCTCCAATAAGCTTCCAGTATGCCTGACACACCCCCTATGATGCCAGCTAACTCTGAAGCTTTAACCATGCTATTCCTGCACCAACACGGTTGGGTGCAGGCTAGCCATGAGGGGAAATCTGGGATCCAGTATCATTCCCCTCATTTGCATAGGATTGCCTGCTGATGCATAATTACAGGTCCCACACTGAGCCTTCCCCCTTAGCAACCACTGTTCACTGGCCATGTTGTCTTCTGCCTGCCAATTGAGTATAATGGCAAAATAGTGATTTTGGTTACAATGCTTATCTCAGGTTTTTTTTTTTTATTTTCAGCCCTATCCGATTTGCACGCCACTGCCCTACACTTAAACAGAGAAATTGGCTAAAAAATTTTTTTTTTGGAAACAATTTTCCATGCCAATGGCCATTGCCATGTTTTACACATACTATACACCCTTTATTTGGAGCTGTCATGGCTCCATTTTGTAGTTTGCAGAAATGTACATTTCTGCAGATTACACTAGTCCTGCACGGCTGGCTGCCAGCTTCCTGAATCGCAAATTCTCCTCATTTGCATGGTTTTCACCTGCAAATGGGGTAATTTGCATACAGTAGCTGTGTCCATACAGGAATAGTGCAGGAGCGCTCGTGCACATCTCTGGAACATATTCCTGGATCGCAAGGCTGCCATATTGCCTCCAGCAGCTCCTGCACTATTCCTGCATGCCATGCAAAGCTTGCTGAATCCAGGGGTAAGTGTTTTTTTCTGCTTTGATGTCAGAACTTTTCTACAGTATTATTTTAAGTATTTCTCTGTGATCTCTGTACTCTTGACTAGCACTGTGTAGTAAGAAGTATTGTCTTGTGTTTTTATTATTTATTATTAAATATTTTTAATCCTTTCAACTGTGGCTGTTTTATGTAGAGTTAATTTAAGCTCTAGAGTACATTGCATGTATATAGTGATACTGTACCAAGTCACTCTAATAAGACTTGACTGTTCAGTCACACTTACCATTTGAATAATAATCTTGCACAGTAATAATTGGACACCCTTTCAGAAGGACCTTTGAGTAGCTGATATTAGTGGGTGGTGGCAGCTGGTACTACCTTTTAGACTGGCAGAAAACAGGCAGAGCTGTAGAACCTGTGCCAGCCTTCCACAGGAGTGTCTGAGTGTTTGTATATAACTCTTTTCTCAAAGTGTGTGTGTGTCAGCTACTTGGGCAGGGACATGAAGCACTGGTTGGACAGAGAGGGTGCTGGAGGTTTTAGCTTGCCCACTAGGCTGAGATCTGGACCCTATAGTTGTGCCAGTAGGGAGTCTTATTGGGGACCTGTAGAGAAAGGGAGAAACCAGCCCCAGACGGACTGTGATCTCTGTGTGCTCTTAAGGGAAATTGTACTTACTGTGTGCGTGTGTGTGTGTGTGTGTGTGTGTGTGTGTGTGTGTGTGTGTGTGTGTGTGTGTGTGTGTGTGTGTGTGTGTGTGTGTGTGTGTATTTATTATCCTTTCCCTATATGGACGCTCCTCACTGGTGTTAGTGGTGAGGACTGAAGCTCCTTGATTGCTGGGCCAGTGCATGGGCATCACATATTAATTGTTTGGCAGCGGTGGGATATCCACACCACATATTAATTGGTTGGCAAATACTAATTGGCTTGTAGTGGTGTGGGTAGAGTGATTTCCTGTAGCTTGTGTACAGTGATCACTGAAGTTGTTTTGTACTCTAAATCAGCCATGCAGTGAATACTTAGAGTTCAGATCACAATTATTTTATTTCTTTTGTTAACTTAGTTAGTCAGGGAGAGCAGGCAGCATGTCAGCAAAGGAGTATGGAAAGCTGACAAGGAGCCAGTTGGCTGAGATGTGCCAGGCTAGGGTACTGGTTCATGGAAATCTGACTAAAGCAGACATGATTGCAGCTTTGGTCACAGCTGCATCAGAAAACAGCAACCAGGAGGAATATTAGACTGGAAGTGGAGATGTACCACCCTCAGAGAATGGACAGCTCAACCTTTCTGCAGAGGACTTAAAAATTCATCTGTAGCTAAAGAGACTTGAGTTGGAGCCCAGGCATTTGGAAATAGAAGCAGCCGAGAGACTGAGATGTCTGCAGGCTGAGGAGAATGAGAAACTGCTATGCTTGGAAGCTGAGGAAAATTATAGGCAGAGACAGCATAAGAGGGATATGCTGACTCTTTACCAGAGACATTGAGATAATGAAGAAGGGAGTAACTGGACCCCAGAAGCACAAAAGGTCAGTAAATTTCTTCCACAGTTTAAAGAGGGGGTTAATTTTGATAGTTTCATTCATTTGTTTGAGAGGGTATGTAAACATTATGATGTTGACCAAAGGCTCTGGGTATGGTTACTGACCCCCTTACTCCATGGTAAAGCTGTAACTGTGTTGTCTAATATGTCTGACATTGACTGTTTTAATTACACTGTTGTTAAGCATTGTTTGTTAGAATGTTTTAAGATAACAACTTAAACTTATAAGAAAAAGTTTAGTGAGCACAGACACAAAGCAGGTAAAAAGTGTGTGTGAATATGTTGCTGAAATGAGCACTTATTTTCATAGGTGGGTGAGTGAATGTCAGGTCACCACTTTTGAAGGGCTAGCAGACCTTTTGGTGAGGGAACAATCCCTTAGCACTTTGCCTGAGGACATGAGGATCTGGTTAGCTGATAGACAATGTGCTACTTCAGATGAGTTGGGGAAGAAGGGAGAACTATACCTAGCAAACAGGGCATCTCCGCATAGGAAAGGGACCCCAGTACTGCTCATGGGTCTAAAGGAGTCCATGGTGGGCAGCACAGACTGCCCCAACAGAATCTGTCAGTAGCAGGTGAAGCCACTAGTCCAGTTACATCCCCAGGACCTAAAGTTAAGTGTTTTGAATGTAACTAGTGGGGTCATGTGTTATACAGATTTCCACGGAGGCAAGGTGGGGAACAAAAGGCGAGAGATCCAGTAAGTGGGAAAGACAAAATGCCAATATTAGGTTGTCTTGAGACAACAAGGGTACCAAACTACCATCCTGCAGATGTCCTGATAGGGAAGGATTTGGATGAGGCAGTACCATATGCATATGCAGTTACATGCAGTCAGGCTATGAGACAAGCATGTGGGTCTGGTAGCCTGGGGAGACCCATACAGACTGCATACTTGCAGCCAGGACTGGTAAGGTGGTTACTTCAGGGAGGGAGTTACTTTGTAGCAGTGAAACTGAAGGTGAGCCACAGCTGCTTGTGAGTACTAATGTTCCCTTGGACAGATTGACTGCAAAAGTAGAGGTGAGTAGTAGTACCCAGGCTGACAATGAGGCACCACTGTCAGAGGATGCCAGCCGTCCTGTGAAAGGGGAGCTGGGAAGGGTTACAAAGAGAGAGTTGAGACAGGCTCAGCTCTCAGACCCTACATTGCAAGGCCTGAGGTAGGTAGCTAGTGAGGCACCTGACTCTCAAGGGATGGGGGAATCTGTATACTGGGACAAAGGGTTACTGTATAGAGAGTGGACCCTGAGGGAGAGCTAGAAGGTGAGAGGGTACAGCAGTTGGTAGTGCCTAGAGCCTACCATCTGGCACTTCTAGCCATAGCCCATGATATTCCCTTTGCAGGTCATATGGGCATAAAACATACAAAGAGATGTATTATGCAGAACCTCAATTGGCCTAGAATTTCCAGAGATGTAATAGGGTACAGCAGGACCTTTGAGCAGTGCCAAAAGGTAGGCAAGGCAGGAGACAAGGTGAGAGCTCCTTTGATGCCTTTGCCTGTGATTGAAGAGCCATTTCAGAGGGTAGCTATGGATATTGTGGGGCCTCTGAGTACCCTAAGTTCCACAGGGAAAAAGTATATCCTAGTGGTAGTGGATTATGATACACAATACCCTGAGGCAGTGGCTCTGTCCTCCATTGTAGCAGAAAAGGTGGCAAATGCTTTGTTGGAAAGTTTAGGTAGGGTAGGTTTCCCAAAAGAAATACTGACTGACAGAGGTGGCAATTTCATGTCAGACCTGCTGGCTGGTCTGTGGAAGTACTGTGGGGTGAAGTACATGAAGACCACCTCCTACCATCCCCAGACTAATGGTCTTGTTGAGAGGTTAAACTCTACAATCAAGTCCCTGCTACGGGCATTTGCAGACCAGTTTAAGAGGGAGTGGGACAAATATTTGCCCCATCTGTTGTTTGCTTACAGAGAGGTTTCCCAGAAATCCACATGTTTTTCACCCTTTGAGTTGCTGTATGAGCATAGGGTGAGGGGACCTCTAGATTTAATTCAAGATGAGCGGGAACATGAGTGTGAACCTCACAAGGAGTCTGTTGTGGTATATGTCCTAAACCTCAGGACAAGGCTCAGGGAACTCATGGACTTGGCCCAGGAGAACATGTCAGAAGCCCAACAACAGAAAAAGGTGTGGTATGACAGGAATGCTCAAGCTAGAGAGTATGCTGTGGGGCAGCAGATAAAGGTTCTCATTCCTGTCAGAGACAACAAGCTGTAAGCAGCTTGGGAGGGACCCTACAAGGTGGTAAGAAAGGTAAGTGATGTTAACTACATGGTGGAACTGCTAGGTAGGAGGCAGGGGCACAAATTGTATCATGTTAACATGATGAAAACTTACCATGACAGAGAGGCCCTTGTGCTGAGCATTTGCAGTGGATTGCAGGAGGAGTCTGAGGGAAATCTGGTGACTGATCTCCTCAGTGAGGCTCAGACTGACACCTCAGTGAAAGGGGTAGCAATGTCCCAGCAGCTATTTCCTACCCAGGTTCGAGAAATCCAAGCAGTGCTACAGGAGTTTGGGGACATGTTCACTGAGAAGCCAGGGTGCACCAACCTGGTGCAGCACCAGATGGATACAGGACCCCAAAGGCCTATTAGTCAGGCCCCTTATAGGGTGCCTGGGAGAGTCATACAGACTCTGAGGGATGAGATACAGGAGATGTTCCAACTAGGGGTAATTCAAGAGTCCAACAGTCCCTGGGCCTCCCCAGTGGTGCTGGTGCCAAAGAAAGATGTCAGCACCAGTTTCTGTGTGGACTACAGGAAATTTAATAGTCACAAAGTGGACAGATGAAGCCCTAGAGTGGCTGGGTGGGGCTAAGTATCTTACAACCATTGATCTTACCAAGGGTTACTGGCAGGTGCCCTTGACTCCCAGTGCTTAGGAGAGGTCAGTCTTTGTGACTCCTTTTGGCTTGTATGAGTTCACAAAGATACCCTTTGGGATGAAAAATGCCCAAGCAACTTTCCAGAGGCTGGTAGATCATATCCTAGCAGGAGCAGGAGGGTTTGCCATTGCTTAACAAGATGATATTGCCATCACAGCCATTCCTGGCAAGAGCACCTTTAACATGTCAGGGAGGTGCTGGGCAGACTACAGAGGGCACGGGTGACCATTAAGCCCAGCAAATGTCAGGTGGGTATGGCAGAGGTCTCCTACCTGGGATATTGAGAGGGGAGTGGTAAGATGAGGCCAGAACCTGCCAAAGTGAAAGCCATTCAGGCATGGCCTGGACCTGTTACCAAAAAGCAGGTGAGGGCATTCTTAGGGACAGCAGGGTACTATGGAAGATTTGTCCCCAGTTATAGTACCATAGCTGCTCCCCTCACAGACCTGACAAGGAAGAACAGAGCCAGTCAGCAAAATGCCAAGTTCCTAAAATGAAGCCTAGGGTTGCAAGCATATGATATGTCAGTGCAGCACTGCAGTGGGATTAGCAATGCCAATGTAGATAGGCTCTCAAGACAAGGAATGGGGTAAGGTATACTCAGATAGACCTAACCCTCTCAAGCAACGTTTCTCAAGGGTCACTTGAAAAACTAGCTTGAGTTCTCAGGGGTGGGAATATGTGAAGATAGGTACAGGCTGCCAGCCTAGCCAGATAGAATTTTGTAGATAATTCTGTCATTTGTAAATATTAATGTAAGCTACAGGCTTGTTCTCTTAAATGTGAAAAGACTGCAGTGGATATTGAACTGCAAAAATGTAGTAACTGTGCACTCTGCTGTAAGAAAGCTAATTCAAGCATTTTATGACTGTCTTTGATGTCAAAATTCGGAGCTGATATGTCTAGAGGGAGGCATCCTGCCTATTGTTTTAAGACCAGAGTTAATGGCTAGAATTTGCATGCATAAACGTCCGTTATTGCTCTGGTTTCTGACCAGGTATAAAAAATGTAAACGTAGTTTCTGTTAGCCTGGGAACACCAGAGAAGTATGAAGAATGATATGTGAAGCAGCTCTGTGTCATCAATTTAAAGAGAGAGAATCAGAGAGCTCTGAGCATTTTGTCTTGAGAACATCCATCACCAGCACTGCCTGTTTCTATATGTAAGTTATTTAGAACTGTGTTTTCTCTTAGAAATAGCTAGGAATTAGGAAAATTAGACTAAGTGCTTTTTCTGTGTTGATGTCAGAACTTTTCTACGGTATTATTTTAAATATTTCTCTGTGATCTCTGAACTCTTAACTAGTACTGTGTAGTAAGAAGTATTGTCTTGTGTTTTTATTATTTATTATTAAATATCTTTAAACCTTTCAACTGTGGCTGTTTTATGTAGAGTTATTTTAAACTCAAGAGTACATTGCATGTATATAGTAACACTGTACCAAATCACTCTAATAAACCTTGATGGTTCAGTCACACTCACCATTTGGATAATAATATTGTACAGTAGTAATTGAACACCCTTTCAGAAGGGCCTTTGAGTAACTGATATTAGTGGGTGGTGGCAGCTGATACTACTTTGTACACTGGGCAGAGAAGGGGCACAGCTGGAGAACCTGTGCCATCCTTCCCCAAGAGTGTCTGTGTGGTTGTATATAACTCTTATCTCAAAGTGTGTGTGTGTCAGCTACTTGGGCAGGGGCACAAAGCACTGGTTAGACAAAGATGGTGCTGGAGGTTTTAGCTTGCCCACTAGGCTGAGATCTAGACCATATAGCTGTGCCAGTGGGGAGTCTTATTGGGGACCTGGAGAGAAAGGGAGAAACCAGCCCCAGACTGACTGTGATCTTTGGGTGCTCTTAAGGGAAATTGTACTTTACTGTGTGTGTGTGTATTTATTATCCTTTCCCTATATGGACACCCCTCACTGGTGTTAGTTGTTAGAATTGAGGCTCCTTGATTGCTGGGCCAGTGCACAGGCCTCACATCTAGTAACAGCTCTGTCCTGGCATTCCGTGCACCTCCTGCTTCTCTCTGTAAGTTCAGAAATTCAGTTGTTGAACCTAATTTACTGAATATGATTGCAATATCATCTAGTTTTTTGACTTGTAACAGAAGCTACTTGTGTACTGTTTATATGGTGATCCTGCAGAAGACTACTAGTGTTGTATTAATTTTTTGCCTGATATTTCTGCTTCTGTAAAGCTGCTGTAATGTTTTTGTGAACCATTTTGACCTAAAATGAGTTTGGAATTATGCCAATAAGTTACCATCTCTAACTAATGCTTGTATGGGAAGGGGTCTACTTCATAACACTGAGACCATAACATCGAAAATTCAAAACACTGAAAACCCAAAACATTGAAAACTTAGAACATTGAAAGTGTGCTTCATAATATTGAAAACTACATTGCACAAGTAAATAATATCACCTCCACCTACACCACCTAACTAACAAACACACTTTTTACTACATTTCTGCAGGGGGCAAGCCCCTCCTGCACCCCCCACACCCCAAGTAAATTAAGTATACCAACTGCAAGATCACACTAATGTGGAAAAAAGTAAATTTCCTAACCTCTGTGTATGATACAGTGAGGTTAGGAAATTAATTTTTTTCCACTGTAGTGAGATCTTGGAGTTGGTATATCTAATTTATGAGGGTGGGGGGGGTGGGGGGGCAGAACCCCCCGCATGAGGAGGTGCAGGGGTGCTTGCCCTCCTGCAGAAATGTAGTATGAAGTGTGTTTGTTAGTTAGGTGTTGTTATAGGTGGAGAGGATGTTATTTACCTATGCATTGTAGTTTCCAATGTTATGAAGCACACTTTCAATGATCTGAGTTTTCAGTGTTATGAAGCACATTTTCAATGTTCTGGGATTTAGATGTTTTGGTCTCAGTGTTATGAAATTCAACATTATGAAATTTCAATGTTATGAGGTAGACCCATGGGAAGATATGAATTGTTTACATGTATAACAGAGCTATATGATGCTGAAATACTATTGAATTAGATACTAAGAAATATAATCACTGTCTAATACATTATCTAACTACTGCTAGGCATTTCTGGTGAACTACTCTGTAACTGGGACTACATTGGTGTGTTTTAAATATTCTTTAACATACCATTGATAAAAGAGGGCTAAATACTTTTTTTAATTCTGCTATTGCATGACTAGCCTAAGTTTGTGTATTTGTTACCTAGTATTTTCTGCTCTTCTTAATACTGCCCACTCCCCATTTGCAGAGGTTCTACTCACCTCGTCCTAATGCCTATATCTCTGCTCTCTTTTTCAGTGTTTAAATATACCTGCTGCATTTTTTACTGAAAATATAAGTCTGCTGCTTTGCCTCTTCCTGGCGACTGTACTCTGCGATCTGAAGGTGTGGCAGTTTACTACCTGCCCCACCATCTTCTACAGCAAAGCTGCACTAGTTATTAAAAGTTGTCTTGTGTTTTTTTCATTAAAGTATCTTGCTTGTTCTGAGTGAGTAGTGTGCACGGATGCTAAGGACTGCCATAGACCCCCTCCCTTTTTATTTGCAACTGACTTGAAATTAACAGCATCCCTTAATTAACAGTCGGCCCTGATTTACTGTTATCTACTGTCCACAAAAGTTGCAGTGGTGTTGCCAATCACAGTTAAATATATCTCCCACCAGCCTATCGCATCATCATCCAACCACTCCCCCTCTCTTTCCTTTTACCTCCTACTTATTAATTTGTTCTGTGGTGCTCTGCCACATCACACTTTCCTTTCTCCCTCTAATAACTCCCAAACCAGATAACTTGACTCCACATGTACTACCACCACCCCCTTCAACTCTCACCATGCTTGCACCTCCTATTTTCTTAGCAGTTATCCTCTCCCTAGGCTACCATAGAACTTCCTACCACTCCACTATCACTAACAACAATCATCTAAACTCCCCCACACTAACCTTTTCAAACACTCACCACCATAATTGGATATACATTTCACCTGCCATCTTCAACCATATGCCCTTTGAGCTCAGCAAGCTCACCAAGCTGACCTACAAAGAAACTAATTATAAAAAACTACCCAGTTTACTCATACACAATATGATGACCAGTTACCTACACACACTGACCACTGCTAATAACCAACTTGCACCCAGTGGCGACATCCACCGTAACCCAGGCCCCTCCACTACTATACCCCCCGCTACAAACCTACATGGACCTAATATCCCCTGCAAGCAGAAATCCTCTGACCTCTTAATACTCAGTATAAACATCCACAGCACCATGAATAAAATTGAAGCACTACATGCCTCTATATCTTTCTATAACCCTGACAACAAGACCTGGCTTAAGCCCCATATCAAAGATACCACCATAGCTCCTCCTGGCTACAACATCCTTAGATGTGATTGAATAGCTAAAAGAGGCAGGGGCATTGCCGTACTTTACAGGCACAACCTTACTCTTCAACAAATATGTGAATATATCCCCACTTTTGGCTATGCAGAAACCCTGTTTGCAAATATAAAATTAAACCAGCAGAAGCAACTCAACATTATAGGTGTCTACTTACCACCAGACAACAATATTGCCACCCTAGAGTCCATTTTACATTGGACTTCCACTGCCTCCCTCAGGAAACATTTATCCTGGGGACCTCAACATTGATTGGGCCTCTATCATGGCACCCCCCCCCCACCAAAGTATCACTTAAACCTATTTAACTTCACAAAAGCTTATCCAAACCCCCACTTGTAAAGACAAATCCACCAAAAAGGAACCCATACTAGACTGGATCATAACCAAATGGCCTTCATCTGCAAGTATATTTGGTACATTACCCGACTCCCTCAGTGATCACCTACCCATATTCATACTAAGACAGCACACAAAACCCATAAAACCCCTCATCCTACTTTCTATCTGTAGTTCCAAAAATTTCCTACGAGACCAATTCATCAACACCTTAAAAAAATAAATTGGCCACCTCTTAAAACTCTATCATTAGATGAACCTGTTGAGTACTTTAATACTACAGTACCTTCTTAGGTATTCTTAATCTTATGGCCCCACAACATATAATTCGTACTAAAACCAACCCAGCCTCCTGGATCTCAAAGGACATAAGATCCATACTCAAATAACAAGCATAGCTTGGACAACCTGGCATACCAATAAAACAAGTACAAATCGACAATACTTCCTAGAGCTCAGAAACAAAGTGAAAAAACAAATACATAATGGCAAAAAAGTTATATCCATATACAAAAAACTCACTACAACAATCCACAAAAATTCTGGTCAGCAATCAACCACATTCTCCAACCAAGCAAAATCACCTCCCCAAACCCTGACATTGAAGGTGATGACAATGATATTGCCACCCAGTTTAATGACTATTTCACCACCTCCATCCAAATGTTATTCAATAGTTTCCCCACTACTACTACAAATACCCCCAAAATACAAAACTGTCCCCATAAGACCAACTCTCAATTCTCCCTTAAACCAGTTCCAAGTGACCTAATTTATCAACACCTTGCCAAATTGAAACCCACCCCTCTCACTGCTGATAAACTCCCTGCTGATTACCTTAGGATTGCCACCTCTGCCATCACCTACCCTATTTCCATACTCATAAATAGATCCATAGCTGAAGACAATGCCCCCTCTCTCTCTCTGAAAAATTTCTTACATCATCCCCCTACACAAAGGCGGTTCTTTGACAGAACTTAGTAATTATTGCCCCATAGCTATACTATCTCCCCTATCAAAAATCTTAGAAAAATGTGTATACACCCAACTACTGAATCATCATCTTCAATATAACCTGCTACCAAATTCCCAACATGGATTTTGGCCACACCATAGTACCACTTCTGCTCTTATATCCTTCACTGACCACTTCAAACAACAAAGAAATATCAGTAACTTAGTATCTGTTGTGTTCCTAGACCTGTCAAAGGCATTTGAAACTGTATCCCACTGCAAATTACTATGAACTTTCTCTGAGCTCAGCCTGGATAACTCCTCTCTACTGTGGTTTAAAAATTATTTGTCCCTCCGGCAATAAGCTGTTAAATGGCATAACTCTCTCTCCCCTCTCCTCCCAGTGGGACGAGGTGTTCTGCAAGGATCCATTCTTGGACCCTTACTATTTTCCATCTTCACCAATAACCTCCCCTCAGCTACCCAACAAACTAATATAGTACAGTATGCTGATGACACCACCCTTATTTGTCAGGCCTCTGTCTATAATTACTCCAAGATAGAACCCAGGAAACCTTCACTCCTATAGAAAAATGGCTAAATTCCTCCCAACTCATACTAAACCCATCAAAGATCCAACTCATCTTCCACCCATTCAAAACTTTCACCCCTACATCACCATTCTCAGTAACATCTTCCAACAATACCCTTACCACACCAGTAACTCAAGCCAGGTTACTAGGTGTAACTATTGACCAAAACCTACAATTTAACAAACATATAGCACTAACAATTGCCAAAGTTCATAAAAAACTAGGTTCACTCTACCGCTGCAAGAGCTTCCTCATGCAGGCATCCCAGCTCACTATCTCTCATACCCATCTTCTCTTCACCTTACTATATGCTTCCCCAGTTCTAACTAACCTAAACAAATCTGATCTTCTGTAATTATCTACCTGCTACAATAAAATCTCAAAATTTGCAACCAATGCTAAGTTTCTTTCTCACGATTGCCTCTCCCTAAGACAACTAGGATGGTTAGAACTCCCTAACCTACTTAAATACAATCAACTTCTCCTGACCCATCAACTGCTATACCAACCAAATAAAATACCTGCCCTCTCTGGTCTGCTCACCTTCCATAATACTGCCCATCAACTAAGATTTTCCAATACCAATCTATTGACTGTTACCAATTGCTTAGATAGCTCAGAACAATCTCTATTCCTGTGCAGTTGCTAAGGCCTGGAACTCTCTACCCCCTAACATTAGATGTCTAAATAGTAAACATACTTTCAAATCCCTACTAAAAGAACTCCTATTCAAAACTTGGATATGTTCCTGTAAAGAACCAGACTAATTTCACCTGTTCCTGACTTTCCACATCCCTAGATCACAGGTATACTGGGAAGTTTCACTTAGTACATAGTACTGTGAGCCAGGTGTCTAGCCCACCTTTATAGTTATGATTTCTAGTTTATGACCCTGTTTGTCTATGGAAACATCTTTTTGAATTTATGTTCAAGCAATTGTATATCTGTTGTGTAATATCTTGTTTAATTTGTTTCTCAATATTTTAACCACTGTATGCTACATCATTTGTAAAATTCTGATTTTACTACTTTTATAAGTTCCATGCTCTTTGTACAAAATAGCTATGTTTATATATTTTTTTTATTATTTTTATTATTTTTTATAATATTTTACTATGTATCTGGAGCTTTTATCCCTGGGTCTCCGCTGAAAACAGTCACCTTGTGTCCAGTTGGACTAATCCGGTAAACAAATGGAAAATAAATAAAAATAAATAAATATTTACTTTATTTAGCCATTATTTTTTTTTACTGGGGGCATTAATGTCAGCTTTATAGCTTTTAGGAAATAATTTGCAAGGGTGTACATCAGCTGGAATAAAATCATATACAATTAAAATAAAATAATTTCTAAGATCATTACTTGTATTTTACCTGTTTTTGTATCTCCATAATACTTATGGGCTCACATTTTGCACATAAGTATATACATTCTGCAAAATAATTATATTAAAACTGACCATTCCACACTGAAAGAATGTCAGACTTTTAATTCAAAATATTCTGTGTTTTTATTGAGAACAAAATGTTTCGACAAGATAGTTATAATGACATCAATACATCAGTCCAAATAATTTGCCTGCACATTCTTTTGTCTATTTTTCTTTTTGGTAAATATGTTTTCTCTCAGCCTCTTGTGCTTCTTGTTTGTTGCCTTTTGAAAGTCCTTAATTCATTATTTTTTCTAATTACCATGTATTCACCAGAAATGAAGAAACGTCTTGTTTATAGCTGACATTTTTATCTGCAGAAGGACCCAGTTCTTCATTAATAATTATTGCATTATTAGAAACTGTCTGATCTTTACCAATCTTTACAATACATTTCTCCTTATAAGAGTGTAAACATATTGTGATATTTTGTACTTCTAAAATTTCTGAAATGTTTTTGTGTTTGGACGAAACATTTTTCCACCAATAGATGTTGCCCTTCTTATAATTAATTTTGGCCTTTTGAACTTCAGACCTTTAAAAGGTTTGATATTTTTGCCCTCTTCTGCAGTCTTTCAGAAATATACTTCAAGTTGTCAAAATGAGAAAACATGTTTAATTATTTTGCATGTAGTTTGTCTATTCTATTATCTATCTTGATTTTTTTTCTATTAAGATCAATTTTACACACTATGAACATTCACTATTCTTAATGTTATGTCACTTCTTCATAAATTGTTGGTTGTCTGAACCAAAGAACACTTTATAATTTGCAAACCCTGTGGCATTGTTTATTGCTGCATATGCCAGTAACATATATAGATACAAGGCCAGATTTCAAAAGATTTACTGAACTTAGAGGACTGCATGAGTTCCATACAAGATCTGTGAGAAAGCTGGTAGTATACAAATGTCTCTTGGCCTGACAAATATATCTCAGAGTAATGCAACCACAATAGATAAGCAGTAACATCACCACAACTACAGTTATAATGAAAAAAATATGCTGAAGAAAAATGTTCATAAGTAGATATATTCATTAGTAAGGTATGTGTTTGACAGGTATATAAAAAGAAAGAAACATGCCTGTAATATGTGGAAAACATAGAATATAAAGATGCATAACCAATATTCCTGTAAAACTACCAATATCCACAATATGTTGTGGATTCTGTCATAAATCACAGAAGAGAAGTATGTACTATATATGTATGCATGTGTGTGTTTATATATATTGCAGAATCCATTGTATTATGGAAAAAATAATAAAAATGAATTTCATTGAAGTGGCGTTAACAGTCAAATCATTGTAACTAACTATAGCTAACAATGGGTGCTGAACATGTGCGGGGGACAGAGGTAATGCACACGCTGAAGGAAAAAGGGTGATAGAAAAGCAGATGTGAGATGAGGGTGAAGAAGAGGGACACACAAGAGGGATGACTTAAAGAGAAAGGTAAGAGGGAGACTGAGGGAGGCATGGGTATTTTTTTGTGGGAAAGGCCCGTTTTTATTTTTTGGAGAATAGAAAATATGGAAAAAACATGGAAAGAGGATGTGCTGGTGCTGAAACATGTATCAGACTCCAGGATGGACAAAGGTCAGTGATATACATAAAGGATAAGTGACAGAGGTACACAGACAGCAAACATATGACCTGCACAATACAGGTTATGTAAAGGTGATAAACAGGTAGGGATACATACTAGCCATGGTGCACCTCAATATAACACATTATATACCAATGCATAAAGCAGTGCTGAGATATTGCAAACTGTGTGACAGTCGTAACAAAAAGGGTACAACTGATAGTAGGCAAAGGACAGAGAACATTAATTGGGGATTTCTGGCATTGCAGTACAACACAATGAACAACAAACATTATCATCATCATCCACTAGACTGCCAGCAGTGCAAATACAACCTATGCAATAGCAAGACTGAGCACATTCAGCAAAGGAAATGAAGATAATGTCATGTTAGACCCTCTAACTCTGCAAGCAAACAACTATGCACAGTACCAAACGTCAGTATCACAACAAAGAGTTCTACAGCTGTATAATAAACCGATATGTATACACACTACATAGCTGACAAGGTGAAATGGAATCCTGATGTTACAGGAGACATTACATGCCAGCAGCAACACAGATGGTGTTCAGCTATGCAGTGTAGATATGAAACATGCAATCATATCATACAAGTGGAACATGCAGCTTGATCAGCACACATACCCCCACCAATGGCATGTAATGCTAACTTTTCATGTAGAAAACACATGATAATACAGATACATTATAAGAAATGAACAGAAGCAAGCCTGTGCATTCACAGATATGAAGGAAGCATGGAAAGTATGTTAACAGAATGCATGACACACAAGTAAAAACTGCACATAGATGGAAACATCAGAATAACCACCACAGTGTGTGGATATGCATTTCATGTGTATGACAGCCTATCATGGTGGCAGAACATAGTCCAAGCATAGTACACCTACAGGCCCATGATGATGCAGTACACAAAGGTGCAAATTCACATAGACATTTGCCATGTAGATGTGCGACACAACAAGCTATGCCCACAGTAGTAAGGAAAAGCATGCCTGAAAAAGCTGCCCCATAGGGACACAGGACATGCATGTCAAAGTAAAAATATCACATAGCCATATGTCCCCAACACAATACAGACTGTAGATGTGACATAAACAATGATATAAAGTGCATGCAGCAAGGGTCTGATGCCTAACACATGCATTGTGCATATGTGATGATTTTTAAGATGCGTGTATAAAAATGGCACAAACAACACACTAATGTGTAATGGGTAGACTGCAAGTAGCACAGGTACATACCAACATGAAGGTTTAATATCACATGTAAAATAAAATAAAATAAATAAAATAAACATACCCATATATAATGCCATGCAAAGACACCAGGCGGCATACTCAGAAAAAAGCAATAAAAATATTACCTATAATTCTGTATGACTGATCACGGGACAATTGAGTGTACACACTCATAGCCCACCACCTCCAGGAGCAATAATAATTTCTATTAGTGCATAACAAGGTTTAGTTTGTGGGTTGTCATTGATAAGGCATACAGTTGTGCAGTCATACAACGCAATGCAGGTATATTATGCATAATTTACACTGTTAAAGAATGTAAACATGTGCAACATGCAGCAAAGGTGTACACATTTCAGAAAATAAGGTATAGGTACAATACAGTGGTGTTATGCCATAAGAACAAGGCTGAACACTACAGTGATTCAATATGTGTCATTTATATGATACTGTCACAAAATGACAAAATCAAAACATGGAGCGTCAACTGGTGCTATTAATCATATATCATGGAGACAGACTAGACAGAGTTAAGCAATGTAAGCATAAATGATGGGAAAAGGGCAAAGTCCAAGTGGGAGTCACTGACATACCAGTGTCACAAATGTAGCAAATCCCCTGATGTGGCATGTATGTCAAAAAACATGCAAAATATTAGCATTTCAACAATAATGTGCACAAAGTATGCATGTGTATTAACTGTGTACACATAACTTCACAGGTAAATGACATCACAGTGAGACGTGTGTGAATTTACATTAATTTTAGCAGTTAAAATGTACCACATATGTCATATGTCATCAGCTTTTCTTGTAGTCATTAGAACACTATTAAGACAGGTGTGTGTCACTAGCAGTCTGCCATCTGCATCTGACCTATCTGTGACAAACAAGGTCATACAGGATCATAAATGACAATCTCATAGGCCAGGGTATACAGATGTGGTAAGCCACAGACAGAGTGCAGGAATAACACAATTGGACAGGTATTAAATATTACTGAATAATGCAATAATATTTATTTTGGAACAAATGTGCATTTGCAGCACTAAGCCTGTGGTATAGCTGAATGGGGAGTTCCCTAGGTACTCTCAGTAATTGCATTCTTAGTTGCCGTGTATTGGTGGGCTCTATTCTGACTTCAATTCTTTTGTTTCTGTAATGCCCACCTTTGGCTTATGGTAGACATTTATGCATGTTTTGTTCAACAGAACATCCGCAAGGTCATCTTCCATTGTAACACATACTCCACTTAGGTTGCAGGTGTTTTTTTGTGCATTTTGTCAGCATGCATAACGCCTTGAAAAATACTGACTCTGTAATGTTGAAATATTAAGGCACCATACCACATAACACAGATCATCACATACCTTTATTTGAAAATGCTGCATATGTACATATTCCCACAACACACATACACTCTCTCTCTCTCTCTGTCTATATATATATATATATATATATATATATATATATATGAAAAAACAAAATAAGCAGATGGTAGCAACTTAATCACTCTTTTTCATGTAGCATTTAAATCCCAACTTTACAAATCCAATAAATCCACCTTGTCGTCACAGAAAACAGGTTTTAATCCGATACAGGAACAACAATGCGTTTACTAACCGCTTCCTCAGACGTAACGTCTGAGGAAGCGGTTAGTAAACCGTGAAAGCGCTTACGTTTGTTTGTTCCTGTATCGTTGGATTAAAACCTGTTTTCTGTGTACGACAAGGTGGATTTATTGGATTTGTAAAGTTGGGATTTAAATGCTACATGAAAAAGAGTGATTAAGTTGCTACCATCTGCTTATTTTGTTTTTTCATATAAGCGTAAGACATTTGGGTTCGTGTGGACAGTATATATATATATATATATATATATATATATATATATATATATATATATATGGTTCTACCTGACTTCGTCGACAGCGCAGAAGACCGACATCGGAATCCGGAGCTCCAGAAGATCGAAAGCGAAGAAGACCGACGCGAATCGCGAGTGGCAGAACATCGACAATGCAGAAGACCGACACGACGGATGACAACACCAACGCCGAGGATGCCGACATGGGGAAAGGCTGTGTGAGTATGCGGTAGTGACGGACGTTAGGGTGCGAGGCAGGTAAGTGTGGAGATTGACGGTCTGTGGGGATAGGGGTGGGTTAAGTGAGTTAGGGTTAGGGAGCGATAGGGGTGGGTTAAGTGAGTTAGGGTTAGGGAGCGATAGGGGTGGGTTAAGTGAGTTAGGGTTAGCGAGCGATAGGGGTGGGTTAAGTGAGTTAGGGTTAGGGAGCGATAGGGGCGGTTAAGTGAGTTAGGGTTAGGGAGCGGGTAGGTAAGTGTGCGATAGTGACGGACCTTAGGGTTAGGGTAAGGTTTAGTGTGGGCTTGTAAGGATTTTGGTGTGCTTGTGTTGTGTGTGTGGTTTGTGGAATGGGGATGTGTTTTGTTTTTAATAATTGTTATTGTGGTGTGTGCAGTGTATGGGGTTTCGTGTTTGTGTACCGTCGGTTATTTCGTTGTCGGTTATGTGTGGTTTCGTGTTTATGGACTGTCGAATATGTGGTGTCGGTGATGTGGTTGTCGGTGTTGTGTGGTTTCGGCTATGTCAGGTAGAACCATATATATATATATGTGTATACACACACACACACACACACACACACACACACACACACACACACACACACACAGAAACAAAAGGACTAATGGCAGAATAAAATGCACACAGCAGCTAATAACATAATTAATGACAATGTCTAGAGTGCTAAACTTTTATCTACACCACAGTCTTAGGACTGCATATGCATATTTGCTTTAAAACAGGTGTGATTCCATAACTCAGTCAAATTTCATGCCTGTCGGTTTACATACCCTAATTCAGCTTGAAGGTACTGTATGTTTGCAGTCATTATTGAACATTTAAGACTGAGCTTAGTCAATTAGGTTTGCAACAAGTCTTTCAATTGAATCACAGCAAGAACCTTGTATATAAACTGCAACACATGGAATAATCTCAAAGTGTTACAGATTGTGATGACCCTCCTCTGGACCAGTAATCCAGGAGCTTCAATCCTCACCCCTGGCACCTGTGGGAAATGTTCATGGAGAGGATAACAGGTACACACATAGTATCTCCAGATGCAGCTCTCTGCATCAAGCACAATCAAGCAGAATTTTCCTTAAGAGCACAATGGGAATACAGTTAGTCCAGGGATGGTTTCTCCTTCTTACCCCATATTCCCAATAAGACTCCCCAGTGGCACAGGTATAGAGTTGAGATTTAAGCTGAATGTCCAAGCCAAGACCTCCAGCACCCGCTCTGTCCATCCAGTACTTTGTGTCCCTGCCCAAGTAGCTGACACACACACTCTTGGAGATTTGATTTACACACACACACACACAGACACACACACACACACACACACACACACACACACACACACACACACACACACACACACACACACACACACACACGTTTATTAGCTATGATCCCTTCTGCCCAGACTATAAGGTAGTTATGATTGCCACCAGATACTCCTGCCAGATACCTTAAGGCTCTTCCAAGGCAACCAAATATACCATGTGAAATTAATATTAATACAAATATTAGTTTGACCAAGAGCAAGGCTATTAGGAGTGGCCCACACAGTGTCACCAAATAAATATGCAAGTACTCTCAAAACTTAAACATCTCTACAAAGATAAGCCACAATGAAAGGTTTAAATATATCTAATAACAAATAATAAAAGGACAAGACAATACTAAGTATATATTCACAGTGACATCAGAGTTCAAAATTCACAGGAAATAACACTGAAGGACAGACGCAGACAAATAAAGAAAAAACATATCTAAACTAAGCTTCACTACATTCCTGACTGACTCTAAGAGAGTTACTATTCCCTACTTACTTAATAGAGCAAGGCAGATGATGTGTTGAATGATCCTTGTTGTCAGGCCCAAGACAGAATACAGACTGCTCAGTCTCACTAAGAGACTCCTCAAAATGTCTAATATATTACTTCTGGGATAGCTTGCAGAATGCCATCTCTTCTGGTCATCTGACTTCTAGTTCCCATGCAAAACTCCACTGTTGGACGCTGGCAGGATTTAGCACCTACCTGTAAAAGTACACACACAAGGGCTTGTGCTCAGTTCTGTTGCAGGTGCTGGAAGTCATAAAACAATGTCATACCTCTATGCTTCTAGAGTAGCAATTAGTTCATCCCAAAGACAATGCAGAAAGCTTCCTAGTACATACTTTGTGTCTCTGGTTGCATTGAAACCTGTGAAATTGCATCTTAATGGCCTAGCCCATAAAGTGATTTAATTTCAGATATATTTTAAAGTTTTCTGGACTGAGGTTAACCTTTCAGTTTCCTCTGTTAAAACATATCCATTTAAGCAGTTACAATAGTGCATGTACATTTTGGTTCTCTCCAGCAGGGCACACTGTGGATACATTTCAAACACAAGCAATTTACAAATACCTTTTCAACACAAACATCTGCACAAATCAGTTTTATATACACATGACATACAATTCTAACACATTTGTAACACCAGCATCTTATATAAATCAGTTTGGTATTCACAAATGACATATAATAATTTGCAAAATTCTAGCTATCTGTGCTGGCATTACCTCCTATCATCACACAAATAACGAAGAAATGAATAATTATCCACTGCCTATGCACTGTAGGTGTTAATTCACTCTGGCAATAAAACACATGTAGACATTTTCATATAGTAATACCAAAACATAGAACATAATCATGTTTGTTAAATTAGTGAAAATAAATGTATAAGCAAGTTGATCAAAACTGATTTTGCATGTTTTTAACCCATAGTCACTGGACACTGCTATATTGCTTAACCAGTTGAGCTAATACTCAAAACAGGTGCTTCCAATGTGTACTAGGGACTCTCAATAAATACCAAAATAAATTAGATGCCTCAAAAACATGCAGTCATGAATAAGAAATGCTGTTGCTCTATATTCCTGCACACCTGTGTTTCTGGCCAGTGGCACACAGGACACTAGATTGGGTTCACCATTGTCCAGCCCTGAAGAGGACAATCTTGTAGTTCATGGTATAGCCTCCTACTGGGAGGATAGTCTGGCCAGCCAGTTTGGTGATGTGGGGGCATCAGACAATTGTCATGTCAATGACTGTGTCCCTGCTGTCTCTAGCTAAGTGTGGTAGTAATGGTGAATCTGCCCCACAACAGAGTGATACTGTCTATCGGACTGCACATGTGAATGTACCTGATGTGTACAGATATGTGTCAGATGGTGTATGCCTACTCCTACAAGTGCATACATGTTCAAAGCAACGTCATGGCAATAACCTGCATCAATTTTCTTATGTTACTGATCATGTAGCACACCATTTTTATGCGTTACATGAAAGTCAGGAGCACAGACCAGTCATGTAACATACCAGCTATATGTGTTACATGAAGGTCAGGAGTCAGACATGGGGAGGTCATGGCAGCATTGTCTGTACAGCAGGATAGTGTGGTATCTGTTGCATGTTCTGCTGAAAGCTTTGTTTCAACAGTGCTGGAGCAGTCCCATTGTACAAACCAGGTATTACATGCCCTGCTCCTCATGAGCAGATTACATCCAATGGGGAGAAGCAGACCCCCTTTCAGTAGACCCTCACATAGCTCTCATATGCCATTGTCTGTGTTGCAATGTGCACACACATCTACTGTTGGTCTCCCTGTTCAAAACCCAGCAGTCACATCCAAACATACACATTGCAATAGTCTTCATACCTACACTGTGTCCCAACCTGTTACTGTTACCACATCCAGGTCCACAGTACAGCTTCATGGGCACAGTGTTTCCAGATGTGGCAGCAGTAGCCAAGACTATGGTGTGATATGTTGGCATGGACATCCTAGACTGTATTAATGTTACACTGGCAGTTAAATGTGCATTCTGTTGTGTCATACTAACCCTGTAGCCATGATGACCACTGTGCTGACCAATACTGACTCTACCTGCTAGTGGTATATCTCTTGTCTGATGCTACAGACTTGTTCTACTCATTTAGCTGAAATAATAGACTGCCTTCATGTTATGTCATTTTGTATATACTTGTCCTTGTGACAGTCGTCCCTTGTCTAACCCCCCACTTGATCTAGCCTCTTCTCTTCTCATTGTTAACTCCTTTTCCCTAGTCTACTCTTTACTTCCTTGTACTTGCCTCATATACCTTTATACCTCCCTCTCCCCTCACTTCCATAGCATATATATTCATATGTATCTTTAAAAAATATTTTTGATTGAATGGTTTATCTATTTGTATGTACTTCATGTGTAATATTCTCTAGACCTGTCAATTCTTATTTAACCTGCTCTATGTAGAGATATTCTCTGTTGATTTTCTTATTATGTTTTGTGGTAGTTTTAATTTTTACTCTTATTTTTATTTTTGATTTGATTTTTATTGTAAAAATATGTAATACTTCTGGAGCTTTTCTCCACGGGTCTCCACTAAAAATGGGCCCCTGGCTCAGTTGGACTAACCTGGTTAACAAATGTCAATAAATAAATAAATAAACATTTTTGTAACATATTGACATATGTACTATTGAATGCAATAATCACCTTCCTTACATTTGATCTACTCTTGCTAGTTGACATACATCAAGCATATCTTCAAATTATCAGCATATCACTTTAGAATTCAACCTTACTTTATACATTAAAGATTTGTTTGTTGTCTGCGATTATATTATGCCTACCAGTGATGCTTGTGGCAATTTATTCTGGTACTGCACATGCCTCTCCTTCAACACAACATGTAGCTATGACTTTAATGTTCACCTTTGCTGTCCTCTTGATGAAGTGCACTTTCCATGTGTGCATTTCCAGTAACACCTGCTTACAAACACGCATCTCTACATATGATGGCTTATCCAATACATTGTTCCGTGGCTGCTGTGTCATACCTTTCCATGACACTTTGTTGTATTGCATGTATTTATGCATCTGAATGACTCAAGTTGTTGAACCCACCTATGCATTATAATGTTGCCTTATGTGTGACAGGCCAGGATAGGCATATTCCATTATACTTGTATGTACCTTGTCAGGTACTTGGTTTTGTTGGCATACCTTACCATGCTGTTTGGCTTGCAGCTGCTGTTTTCTGTATAAGCTAGTGTCCTACAGTGCTACACATTCCTTTGATATTTGTACTGCATCTAATTGATAGTGTACAACCCCCATAGTAAGTTTCTGTTGATTACGGTACATCGCCCAATGCACAGTCCTGCAGACACTGACATAATGACAGTTATACTCCTTCTGGCACTCAATAGTTTGTATGATGATGGCCTACCTGGCAAATAAGTTCTGCTGTGTGCAGTTTAAGCATGCCACACATATGCCAGTATAGCCACCTTTGATGATGTATCATTCCTATAGTGGTCCAATGGTGAATGTTATTCTCTAGCCATTCAGATCTGGGCATTTATTTTGCGTAAATATGTGTACAAGGGCTTGCAGATGATATTGTGGTTATATCATCTATGATGTTCAGTCTGGACAACTACTGGCCTTTTTTTGTGGTGCTGTAATGAGGCAACATTGTGTGAACATCACTGCTGTACCTGTGCACTTATGTACAGGTGGCTTTTCAATACCCAAAGATCTAAGTCAGATGCTGTCATGTTGACTGACCTAGAATATATGGCTGCAACCTCTGTGACCCATGCCTACTTGCTGTCATTCTTGTGTTCTCATGATCCTTCTGTGACAGCTCTAACAGCTTCATCTCAGACATCTGGGGTTCTTGATGTAGGTCACCCACACCTAGAGCTGTTAGGTCACAATGCTTTTACTTTAGCATGTTGTGCAGCATTGCACTCATGGTAACCATCTGTAGTGCCTTTTCTGGTGTGTGTTGCAGTAAACCCCCAGATATGTCAATCATCTCAATCATGCCTTTGGCATGCCTAAAGCATGCTCAGTAGTGTCCTATGTTGTGGTGTGCACTCTGTTGTATGCATCCTCAACAGGCATTGATGGGGCTCTTTATGGTGTTATAAGCCAAGGCTCCAGTAGACATCCCCAGTCACCTGGTTATAGAATGAAAAACACACATTTAGTCCTCATACTTACTGTTTATATGTCTAGATTTAGATTACATCATAGACATGGTCCTGCACTTACCAAGTAAAAGCCCCTCAGGAATGTCACCATGTTAGGAAGCAGCCCATAGACCATTTTCTCTCTAAATTGCAGCATCATGCTCAGTACTGGGATGTATTGCCATGATATTAATAATGAAGCCATCTGCCAAGCACACAACTACACATCTGAGTGATTTTAACGCATTTCTGTTGATGTAATACTCAACATCAGGTGACACTGATGTTTTGATTGGAAGTTGGATGCAGCAATTGCGCCGAATACATAAGGGAAGTTGGCAATGGCACTGAACTGTTCCATGGAAGTCCTGTGCTCCAAGGGTGTTGCAGGAAAGTGGATGAATTCATTGTTGACAGGAACTGTCCCAGGATGCAACTGTCAGCAGTCTTGGACATTCCTACAGTATCACCCACATGCCAGTGGAATGTCCCAGAGCCCAGTATACCCAGACTTAGACATTTTTGTTTATACTGGGACTACGCTACACCACACACACACTTCATGCAGACATGTGGGGTGTACACATCCTGCACACAGCCTGCAATAGCTCTCTATCTAACCTGTAACTATCTATGATTTCCTGGTCAGAGATCTGGCTTAACTGCAGCCTAGCTTGGCACTTTGCTGGCTGCCTTCTGGGATGCATTTGCAGATCATACTCTAGTAAGGCTTATAGTACCCTGGCCTGCTCTTATGCATTAAATGCTGCTTGCACAGTTAAGTAATAATTTGCAGAATCTGCAGAATTGCTTAGGAATTTGCAGGAAATTGTAAAGCAAAGGGTAAGCTCAAGTGGCCTCTACCAAGTGCTTTCATAAAATTTTTGGTGCATTTATCTGATGCACTTTATTGTCATTAAGGGCACCCATTGTATTTTGAAATCTGAAGGGTGTGTTCTGAGTTCATATTATCTTAAATTGCATATATTATTACTTGCACTTGTCATTATGTCTGTTATAGAATCACATCCATCACAAGTACTCCAATGTCTTCCTTTGGAGCACTATGCTATCCATAACTTGCTTTTGGAAACTAGCCTGTAATTGTGATACATGACTGTACATCTCCACAGCATCTTGTTCCATCCATATGAGTAATTTCTTAGAGGATTCTAACTACCCTTCTCTGCACACTTTACAACAAAAACCTGAAAATGTACAAATGAGTGCAAATTAAACTGCACTGACAGTACTTTTGTACTCTTGGCTCTGTGTGTGAAAATAATTTTGACTGTTCTATAGATATTTGTCACTTTAACATGCTGTGAATGCTGTACAATGTATTTAACATGGAAGCCACATACTAAAGTATATTTAGCTCAGTGTTCTATAGTATACTTGCATTTGCTAGCTTATGATAATTGCCTGGGTAAATGTGTGAAATGCAGAGCTTTTCTTCCTTGCCTCCAAACTGCACAGAACATCTATAAGCTCTATCACTCTAGAGGAGCTTTGCCCATTCAGACTTTCCCAGTAATCAAAGGGAAATAAATAAATAGTTTTGCCTAAAATATTTTATTTAATTAACAAACATGGACCCCAGAATTCAATAAAATCTATGAAGGGTCTGTGTAGACATTACACAGAATGTACCCATATGCACAGCCACAGTTCCTCCTTGGGAGCACGGTATGTATATTAATCATGGTGTGCAGCTGAGGGAGACCACAATAACATGGATATTGAATCCATGCAAGCAGAAGTGTTGAGGCTGTCCCATACTTGTGGTCTGTCAGGAAAAATCCTGGACAGTTGGTAAGCACAGGACAATAATCTTTTTTAGGTACTCTGCTATTGTATAAATATTTTTTTAAGTTTTATTTCCCCTCTGTGTGTTTGAGCAGCATGGCACAGTGTTTTCAAATACTGAGCTGCACTTATACATACACAGCAGACATCTGCCATATATCTAAAAATAGAAATCGGATGTAATCAATTGTCTAATTTTTTTCTGCTTGTTTGCGTGGTTTTGTGCTGTGCTTAGCAATGCTAACAGGTACCTTAGTAGTATATGTGAAGATGTACTGGCTCTCTCTGTTATCCAAGTGGCTAGATAGGTTGAGTCACAACCTACAGTGTAGTAGGTCTCGGGCTAAAATCCTTAGCAGTGATACGTTTTACATTTATTGCTGTGAAAATTGTGAGGTGACTAAAATGTCAGTTTAATTTAAAATAAAAAAAAATGTTACATTTAGAGATGCTGTGTGATGCTAAGCACCACTTAAACATGGTCAACTGTCTATTCATGTGGTTGTGTATTGCTAAGCTCCACTTAAACATGGTTGTGCGAGTTTGCGTGATGCTCAGCTCCTCCAAAATGGTTTGCCCGAGTTTGCGTGATGCTAAGCAATGCAACATTTTTTTTGAAAGTTAAAGTATCATGTGTAAGGGCAGGAATGTAGCCTATATTAAGGCCAATAGGCAGGAATTTCACACCATTCATTGGAGTCTTCACTTGGCTGTTGATATGCCTGGTGGTGTTGGAGAGGGAGCTTGCTTTCAGGCACAGAGGTGGGATGTGCAGGAGTCCAAAGTGTTTGTTGGACTCCTGGTGAAAAACTATGAACCCCAGCTGCTGCAGAGTGATTATCAAGGCTCAGAATGTGAGGTTGAGGCCTGGGATCAGTTGGCTAGGGAACGTGCAAATGCTACTGGTATTCCCCACACTGGTGAGCAGTGCTGTCATGTCTTTATGACGTGGGAGAAAATTGGAGCACCCAGAGGAAACCCACATGAACACAAGGAGGACATGCAGACTCCACACAGAAGGCAGTCCAGCTGAGAACCAAACTGAAGAACCTCTTGCTGTGAGGCAACAATGCTACCACTGCACCACTGTGCCATCCAAGTAAGTATCTTTGGCAATACTTTAGAAATGTTCCAACTGAATTTGTGCAAAACTGGTATGCATAATGGTTTGCTTCTCTTACAACAGCTGCAGAAGAGAGAGCTTGCAATGTCCAGTCCCATGCAGGGTGTCTGGCCAGGATGAGGTGTGAGTGTGGTAAGTAGGGAAACATCAAAGTAATAATGTAATGCATAACATACTGTCATAATAAATTATTTACAGAGTTTACAGTCATCACAGTCAGGTATGACATACCTGGGAAATGTAATATATTTAGTAATGTGTTACTGCTTACCTGAAATGGTAAAGCGAGTAAACATGCATTAATGTGTAGTATAGCTTCCAAACATCAGTTATTGTTGGGGTATACCCAGATTAAGAGTCACTCTTCTGGTCTGGTCATTGTCTGAAATATGCTGTAGGTTGCTCTCAAGTAATGACAAGGGTATATGGGTTATTTCTTAGAAGTCTGACACAGCTATCCATGTTGTAAATGCAGGACTTGATGCAACAGTAATCAACAGATTTTAAAGGGTGATGGTGCTGTGATATGTACTGTTTTCAAACAAATAAGTGTTTGCTATTCTTTTAATCACTACATGTGTGTTCTAATCTGAGTCAAGTCAACTGTAAAAAGTAAATGAATTAAGACTGCAGAAAAAACTGTCTGATAAATGTAATACAATACCCCTAAGGTTCAGGCTTGTGTTAATGCCAGATTTTAAGGAACATTATCAATAAAGTTTAAAGCAGGATTATCCTTTGATAAGTTTTTTTTTTCATATAAGTATGCAGTATGCCTGTATTCACCACATGTGTGTACTAATCTGACACCAGTCAACTGTGAAAAGGATGCGAATAAAGACTGCAGAAAATAACTGTCTGATAAATGTAGTGCAATACCCACAGTAAGTTTGTGTCAAATAATACTGTATATTCCTCCCACTCCAGGAACAAGGTATATGGGTAAGGTAGCTGAGGTTTTGAGCAGATATTCACATGTATAACTGGTGGTGCAGTGGTGCAGTGGTTAACGTTGCCACCTCACAGCAAGAGGTTCTCTGGTTTGATTCTTGGATGGGGTGCCTTCTGTGCAGAGTTTGCATGTTCTCCCTTGCATTTGCATGGGTTTCCTCAGGGTACTCCGGTTTCCTCCCACATTCTAAAGACATGCATCTAGAGCATTTCTCCCTGGGCCTCCACTGAAAATAGGCTCTGTGGAGCCTAGTCGGACTTTCTCAGTCAACAAATGTTAAATAAATAAATAAACATAAGATTTTAAGGAACATTATCAATGACGTCTAAAGCAGGATTGTGCCTTGATAAATAATCCTTTCAAATAAGTGTGCAGTATTCCTGTATGCACTGCATCTCTGTTCTAATCTGACAGCAGTTAACTGTTAAATTAAGTGCACATTTTCCCTGGAGTCACAGCTTGTGGGCAATAATCTCATGGCAGCCAACTAAGAAATCACCGGTTCTCCAGTCGACTTAGTGTACATGAACATACCCCTCAAATGTCATGATTTTTCAGAATGTAATGACTAGTGCCCCATATTTCTGGTGCTTGATTAGCAGATAAATGACATTACTTGGAATGCAATTTGTCAAATCTGTTATCAGAACACCTTGCTACTAATGTATGACCACACTATGCACTACTGTTCCCTGTAGTTGTGCCTCTGTACCACCATGTGTTTGAGCTTGGCCGATACTGTCCCATGCTAACATGTTGAGAGCTATGTATGTGCAGCATCATCTATACACTAGTTGCATTCACTGTACTCACAACTGAAATTTTACATATGTAGAAGTATGTAGTAGTAGTCTGTTCAGTCATATTACCTGCAAAGTTACTAATGGTATTTTTCTCTCTCTCACCCCAACCCTCTCTTCTTTAATTTATTAATGTTATTTATTATTATGATTTCATATTAATATATGTTTTTGTAACAACCTCTTATGTTGGCCTTATGTATGATTTCATATTAATTTGCTATTAAAATAATTTTACTAATGTTATTTATTGTTGTTTTCCTTATTATAATCCTTCATATTTTCTTTGATTACTCATTGTTATATTTTATAATGTTACTACTAACATCTGGTTATTTATTTTTTCTCACCCTATGTTTATATTTATTCTCTACAGTGTGACAAGGAAGGCCCTGGCGATACACCTACCTTGGCTCCCACGGCTGTGGCACTGGGGCCCAGCATGTCTGGGCTACAGCCTGGTGGTGCCCCTTCTGCTGCCCCTGCACTACCTGTGGCATCGGTTAGTTGTGCTGCACAGGCTGGGGTTGGGCCCCCCTCTAGGAGTGGAAGTGGAGGGGTGATTTTGTCATCAGTAAGTAACTGCCAGGTATGGTGCATGGGTTGCTGAGCTAAACTGTCTGTGCATGCCTCACGTTGGATGCCAGCGTCCACCACTGTCACCACAGGGGCAGTGAGGGAGCAGTGCTGACAGTCTCATGGGTGAGGACTTGCGTGACACTATAGCCATGTGTGACGCTCATGGGACTGGGATTCCACAACACCCTCTCCATCCAAGGTGTTCACCCCCCTCTTGTGTCACACACCAACCCTGTCTGCTATCTTGTCTGTCTTGCCTGTCTGCAAAAGCTTCCTCACCTACCCAACATACCTCCTCCATATGTACCTATGTCCCTTCCCCAACATTCCACTCTCACATTAAAAAAACAAAAGAGCACCTGTCCCCCTCCCAAAAAAAAAAAATCGTCCGAGACATAGCTCTCCATTTCACACGTGTCCACTGGACACACTTAATTTGGTCTAATTGGCATGACAATGCGCTGGTATTGTCCTTACCCTTCACTCTGGGGGTGACCGTCCAAATTCATCTAAAAAAATCTGTTAAACTGTACAGTTGTTGCTGCAGAAGAAATGGATAGGTATGGTTCTTTCCTACACCCTTCCTGTACATACCTACCTGACTTTCACTTTGTTTTTCCCCCTACTTACACCCTATTTCATGACTATCCTATCTCCCCAGTTTTCTTTTCTTTAAAGAAATGTTGCATGCCACATTGCTTAGTTATGCTAAACAGAGCTAAATTGATATATGTGTTGGAAAAGACATTAATCACGTTCAAAAAATACACCTGTGCCCTATTTTGCAGCCAGGACCATTGCACCTGCAGAATAGTGGAGCAATCCACAACGCCACAAAACTGTTAATGAACATAGGTGTTTTAATATAAACATAGTAATGCCTAAGTTACTTTCATTAAGCATATTTAAGTGATGCTGTGCTTTGCTCCACACCATGCAAATCAGCTCAAAGAGTAAGAGAAAAATATTTCTCTATTTGGGAATCTAGTACAGAAATACATCAGTATTATAGCCATACACATAAGAATAGATGTGAGTGAGGCATCTAATAGCAGGTAACCCTGCAATTCTTTGTACAATATGAAAAGAGACACATTAATGGAAAAATAGAATTTTTAACTGAGACTATGGTAGAAAAATACAGCATTCTAAACTCATATACATAATAGTACATGTAAGTGAGGTAAATAACAGCAGATAACTGTGGAATGGTATCTACAACATGTAAAAATACAGTTGCTATAACAGACTCAGTAGATCCATATGTAAAATGCAGTGAAAACATTAGTTTTTGGTACACGTGGTCCTGGGTTCAACTACAGCTGTGTCTGCCACTGAAAATACATTTATGTGGATATCAGCATTATAAGTTGTGATATGTATGTCTGTCTCATCACCTAGTTATCCATCCAAAGCAGTACAGATGGAATGTCTGCTTCTAAATAATATCCGTCAAAGGCCTACAGGTAGGACAACTCCTACCTACTCCTATTACAACAGTAGTAAGTGCAGAGAATGTCAGGTCATGCATTAGTAGGAATTCCCAGGGGAATTGTGGCCCAGTGTTATTAGACTGCAGCCCACAATGATTTGTTAGTTATACTACAGACAACCACAGCTACACAAGTAACATACATATATGGAGGCTGTGCTAGATGCAAGAATTGCCAGCACACATGTAACAGGAGACTACCATGACATAACATGTGACTTGGCAGTTGCCCAGCTGTGTGACATATAATGATTAATAGACCCTTTACTCTTTTCTAGGACACACAAAGCATGTTGTCTGTTATTCTAGTATTGATACCTTTGGGTAACATGCTTAACTGAGACACATAACCTACTTTCCAGTGAGATTGCTTCCCTCCATCTGGCTCTGCCTACACACCAAGGCTGCCACAGGCTCCACATTTACTCTTACGTCTTGTTCATCTGCAAAGTATTGACCCACTCTATGCCTATTGCTTACAGCATCAGCTTCAGATTCAGTCTGTAGCACACACATCTGTATGTAAAAAGAAGCTGCTACAGACATTCTTTTTGCAATGATGTAGTATCTTTATCCCAGGAATTTCCACTCCAACATATGAGAAAGGGGTTAAAAACTACATTGAGCCCTTATATCTTGTTCAGTGGTTGCATGAGATTGGCTGATTATAATGCAAATCAGCTGTGTAAGCTGCAATTTGAATTAATAAAAGCACAAACTGGTTCACAGGCAATCACTTGCTAATTAGAACTGTGTTAAAAAGGCAAACATTAAGCTAGGGGAGCCACTGCGAATCAAAATTACCTTGCAGGGTGAACTCGCTGGCACAGCATTCATGTATCTGCACCTTTCAACACAGGAGTATTATACTCCATCAGGTATGTAACCATTTTGTTTCCAGCATAATGTATATGTTTGAATATACTTAGGAGGAATGGGGATTACATCATTAAGCCTTTCTTAGAACTGTACTGATGGATGACATGTCATTGATCTCCAGATGTGTTACACCTACATCGAAACTAGAGTACAGTAAGGGTGGAATGCTTGTGGTAATTAGGTACACTGGTCTCCTGGATATTTCCCTTGATAGCTGTTGTAATATTACACTGCTAGTTGTTTGGCATGCATTTTGATATATATATATATATATATATATATATATATATATATTATAAGGGGGTGTTACCCCTAGGGGCCAAACTACAATGGACTCCTGTGTTGGGTGTGTGATCATACATAAGTATCCATCATGGCACAAACAGGAATAGCTTACTATTGCTATTATCCTACTTGCATCCACTCCCTTTGTATGTTTGCACAGTGTTGAATATGACATGTCGTCAAGCAGTGAATTCTGCTAGCAATCCTTTATTGATATATCTCTACATACTGTTCTCACATGTATGTGCTCCTGACATGTGTCCTTATTTGCTTGTCTTTCAGGAAATATGTTTCTGAGACACCGGGGTCCTTTTACAGAAGCTGAAAATGACATAATCCTGGAGGCATTGCGGCAAAACCATCAACTCCTGCTGTCCAGGGGGAGGGCAAACAGCGAAGACTGGGCAGCAATGTGGGCTGACCTGTTTCATAATGTGAAGGCTATCGGTCACCACAGTAGGACATATGAGCAGGTGTGACACCGTGCCATTGATATGATCTTGGCCACATGCAGAAGAGCAATGGACATGGCCAGGGATCATTGTGTCACTGGTGGAGGGCCTGCAGCAGAGCAACCACTGTCGGCCACTAAGGAATGCCTGGTGAACCTAGAAACACAACACAAATCCAAGGCATCCATCACAGAGTATGTTGTGGATGTGGGTGCCACTGTTTCCACACAAGAGGAGCATCTAGGTATGCTTAGTTGGATCAACATTGGAATACTGTAGCATTTAGTGTGTCAAGGTGTACATATGTTATGTGGGTGTCACATGATTTTTTTGGGGGGGGGTTAGTGGCAGCATAGCAATTAACATAGTAGCTACTGTAAATGTGGAATCTTTGCATGTATTACCATGTTATAGTCCAACATGTGGTGCTGTTTACATCACCTCTCCCTCAAATTTCCACAAGTCCATCAGGAATCAGATGAGGCCATGGTCCTGCTCCTGGTAAGCACAGCACTTTTTTGTTAGAGATGTAGATTTAGTGCAATGTTTTCACTAAATTTTCATCCCAGGGCTGCTGGCTAGATTGATGTACTGTCTGAATGATTGCCAACTGCACAGATATTTTCTGACTGTACACAGTGTAGATGCATACCTATGCCTTGCAGGTATGAGCACACGGATAGATGTCACAGTATTGTCAGGACATTACAGACTGCCATATGTGTCAACTTTGCAGAGTTTTGTCAAATGTCAACAGTGTACATCATTGCTGCTCATAAGATTCCTGTGTAAAAAGCTTTTATTTACAATAACTACAGATGTTTGTTAGAAAAGAATATCCTCATGTCCTATATGAGGTTAGGGGTTAAACAAGTCTGTAATAGTGACAGCAGTGTATACAGTGCAACATATGGTGCATCATAGCACTGCAGAGCACAGTAGTGCAGGTATTAATGTACTGCTTTTCCCTTTTTATCACAGATGACCAGGGGGTTGGTCTCTGTCCCCTTTACAACCTGATGTTAGAGTCTCTTCAGACTCTGACAATGATGGTGGCCAAAGTGAGGCACAGGTTGGGGTTACAGGGGCTGAATCTGTCACAGAGGTTGACATCCCTCTTCTGCACACTATCACTGTGCACAGTCAGCATGCCTACATATTCAGTCCCTTGAGGTCTCAAATATTGGACAGTTGGAGAGTGGGACACTGAACAGGAAAGTGTGGCTACTATGGTTGCAGTGAGTATTGATACTGCCCATAGCCAAAGAGTTGGTGGGATTCCACACAGGTGGATCGATAGGGGTGCTCATAGGAGGCTTGCTGTTCCTCCACCACCTGTTGCAAGTGTCTCATCACGTGTCACTTGCCATATGTTTAGGCACAGGGATGTTCTGAAAGGAACTCCAGATGAATGCTCAGGGTTATGGATGCACCACAGTCTGACATCCATGAATGCATCTACTGTGTTGCTGATTCCCTGGATTGGTTGACTTACACAGTGGAAAGAAAATGGTCTGAGACAGATTGCACACTATCTCTCTTGGGATGCACATTGTCTGTGTTGGAACATCTGGTTGAAGTTGAGAGTCAGACCCATGGAAGTAGGTGAGCCACTGCATCAGCTGAGAGTGCACAATCACACTCCTGTAGTGGCAGTACATCCAGCACTCCAGATGGGAGTGTGCTGTCCACACCAAGACATGGAAGGCATTGGGATCGGGGTCCAGGGTGTTCCAATGGAGGACATGTTCCCAACAGACAGCAGTCACCCTCAGGTAGCAGCCCCATTCCTGATCTTGGGCATGGAGGTGCCAGTGCAACTCCTGGCAGAACCAGTTCGCATGTTCGGTGGTGGAGATGGTGAACTGCCAGCTCTACCATGCATGGCTCACAACTGTCCAACATATAGACATGTAGGGCTAGCACAGAGCTTGACTATGTTCATGCAGACACTCACACACCACTGTCACAATCAGGTCATCTACAGACACACACACCACATTTCCATGGTCTATCTTGCCTGCTTTCCTTCCCGACTCACACACACACACTTGCTAGCCTATTGGGTCAGCCTAGGCCTCCTGAACCCCCACAAAACACTCTGTGCAAGTGATGACACCTGTGCCACATCCATGTCATCCTTCTCATTGATGCAGGGAAATGAAGCTATGTGTCTGATGCACAGGGTGACTATATAAATCACTATGTATTTTTTTTATCCATTGTTGCCTTTAACGTTTCACTTATCCTGTTCACTGACAGGTATTGTATGCTGCAATTTGTAATGAGTAAACCACATTATTTTGTGTACATTACATTGGATGATGTTGTAATGGCTGTATACTTGCACAATGTAGGGTGTCTCATAGAACTGTTCATGTTTCAGTTTCAGGATTGTGTAGGAGACACCTATGGGAACACAGGTACAATAAACCCATAGATGTCAGTGCACAGGATGGAATGTCAGCAGAGAAGGAAAATGTCTCTAGAAACGTAAAGCAGCATAGGTGCATGACTCCATAAATTCATATGTGTATAATAGGCTAACAAGAGGAATGGCTTCTTTCAGTGTAGTCATGCATCCCTAATCTCTGACAAGGTCTGATATTCTTGATAAGTGTAAGCAGGATTTTGGGAGCTGAGACATCTACAAGCTGTAGCGTGGGAGATGAACCATCTATGATTTCCTTGTTTCCATTAGACATGTGTCCTACATTAGTTATGATTGTCTTGTTCCGCATCACATTGTGTAACTTGCACATGATGTGCATTACAGTGGAAGTGTGCTTCACATGGATAGTGAGCCTGTTACATATAGGGTGTAGTCTCTGGGTTACATACTTGTCTCTCCAGCATGTCCTATTTATACCACAATCAAGGTGTAGGTGTGGAGAACAGGTAATTCTCATCTAGTCCTTTCATGGATATGCAGAAGGTACACAGTGGGTTCTGACAACTCCCTGTATGGCAGCTATACACCTCCCCTCCAAAGCATGTAGGAAACAGAATACACAATTAAGGCCTTGACACTGTATGCATAGTTCATGTTATGTACACTACTGGTTTACTGTGGAACCTCTGTGTCTATTTCAATTGTCGGATATGCCTGTATTGTTACATACCAAAGGTGGCATTGCACTCAATGATGGGTGTGAAGAGTGCTAAATACAGTGTAACAATGACATTCTGGGATTTACATGCCATACCTTTCTCTATAGGTTGTGCAACATTGAATGAATCCCTACAGGTTACTGACCCGTGAAAGTCAAATGCTAGATCACTGTCAGTGTCCATATGTCCCTGACTACTAGGTCAACTGCTGGAGGTGTGTGGACAGTACGATATTTACCAGAGGTGGATGACATCCCAAAGGATAGTATTGTGCATTCCTTGGCATTTAGTAATTGTCAATGACAACAACTGAATGTGTGTGCCAGCCCATTCTGGATAACTGTTGGTTCTAAGTAGGATTCAGTGACAGCTCCTAATTTGGAATTATCTGCAAATGTAGTCAGTCTGAGGTCACTGACAGTGGCTGTGACTGCAGAAAATGGAACGTCTAGAGGGTTAGTCCCAGGAATGATTTGTGAGGGAAGTCCACTGGTGACTGGCCTCATTGTAGCAGTGGACTACCCCATGCTATCGTCCTGGATAATGACAGTTAGATACTTGGCTATCCACCACCTGACAAACTAGTTTGTAAATAACATCTACAGTGTTCCAACAATGCCTGACAGCCTAATAGTATCAAATGCCTTGGCAGGCCATGGTAGGTGTAGTGTGTCATTTTTTCCTCATCCATTGCATAGTTTAACAGTCAATGAGGTCTACCGGTTAGGGTAGACATGATCTGCCCTTCACCAAAACAAAATGGGCTTGGTCCAGTGTCTGTCGGTATACTACATTGTTACTGATCATTTCCATGATAATTCTTTTCATGGATTTAAATATCACACTACAGGGCCTTCTGGAGACAGTTCTTGTCACTTCATGCTGGTTGTCCTGTGTGCAACCCAGTATTGCAGTTAATTCCATAATGGTTTCCAAGAAATAGTTATTCAAAGTGTCTGTGTCTGTATAGAGCACAGGCGAACAATGGAGGGGAAAGTAATGCATACACCCTGTGAAGGTAAGGAGGGAGGTTTTACACAGATATTCTGCAGATGGATACTACTCAAACAGTGTCTACTGAAATTACACAATTACCTTATGAAGAATGCTGAAAAGAGGGGACTCCCCTGAATTGCTGGTGCCTGGAAACTACTACTGCTGGTTTCACCACAACCACTCTCTCCTGGGATACTATGCAGCTATACTGTTCCTCTCACCAGAAGCAAAACATTAGTACCAAGCTCAAGATGAGAGGCAGGTGACAGCCTGTTTGTTCATCCATATAGTTGTCCCATGTCATGCAAGGTTCTATAGGCTTGACATACCTTTTTTCCAAGTAGATGCCTTGCTTAGCAACCAGAGCAATCATTTGAGTTTGCATGAATTATGCCATGTGTTCTGGGGTTGTTAGGATGTCACTAGGGTACTGACCAGATGGTGTTTAGGAGCACATCTGCAGTGTCACAATATAATGTTCAATGTCAGGTGACATCAATGTCCAAGGTTGCTCAAACGGGCACCACAATAACAGTGATACATGTTAGGTTAAAATTTCACAGCAAATCATGCAGCCTGACCTTCCATAGTGTAATGGTGAACATCTAAGTGACATGGATCTGAAGCGTACTGCAGGGGAGTGGCCACCATTGCCCAAAGTGTGTCTACCTCCAACATGTCCTAGGTATGTCATACTGTACATTTATGTTACCAGAACAGATGTCTGTATTCCCACATCATGCCACACTACATCCAGTTTGCTGTCTGGTTGTTTGACAGGCATTGCAGAGTTGGAAGGCCAAAGGTATGCCTGCACAATTGAACAAGTTCTCTGTGCATGCATTGACATCCGCATCTTCAGTGCAAGGAGTGCCTACAGACAGTCTGTTTGATGCTGTCAACCCAAAGGGTATAGCAGCATGACCCTAAGTTTGCTGGAGTCGTACATTGTCACATTTGTAACTATGCTATTGCAACCATGCCTGATAACAGGATTATGGTTAATGCAAGGGCTACATGCCTGGCAAAGCATCATAGTCACTGAACCATGTTATGGCACACTGTCAGCTGCTGTTTTACCTTTCGAGACCTAAATAAAGGTGATGACATGTGTGATGGCCATGCCCTGGCCCAGCAATCAAGGAGCCTCAATCCTTACCACTAACACCAGGGAGGGTGTCTCATATAAGAGGACAGGATAACAAATACTCACAGTAAAGTACAATTTCCATTAAGTGCACACAGAGATCACAGTCAGTCTGGGGCTGGTTGTTCCCTTGCTGTGCAGGTCCCCAATAAGACTCCCCACTGGCACAGCTATAGGGTCCAGATCTCAGCCTAACTGGCAAGCTAACCTCCAGGACCCTGTCTATCCAAACAGTGCTTCTTGTCCCTGCCCAGGTAGCTGACACACCACACACACTTTGAGATAAGTATTTATACAACTTCACAGACACTCCTGGGAAAGGCTGACACAGATTCTCCAGCTGTGCCCCTTTACCCAGACTATACGGTAGCAATTCCTGCCACCACCAGCTAATATTTATCAGCTACCCAAAGGCCATTAAAAGGGTGTCCAATTATTACTGTGCAATATTATTATCCAATTGGTAATGTGACTATTCAGTTTAAGGCTTATTAGAGTGGCTTATTACAATAACCTCTATAAATATGCAATGCACTCTAGAGCTTACTTTGCCTCTACACAAGCCAGCCACATGTAAAGATTTTTAAAATATTTAATAATAAATAATTAAAACACAAGACAATACTACTACACCACAGAGATATTTAAGAGTTCAGAGATCACACAGGAACTTAAAATAATACAGTAGGAGAGGTCTGATGTTAAATAAAAACACTTAATCTAAATTTCTAATCTTTAGCTAATCTTAAGAGAATACACAGTGCTATAATCCTACTTACATACATAAAGAGCATAAGCAGTGCTGGGGTTGATGGGCCAAGACAAAATGCTTTTAGTCTCTCACTGAATAATAGTTTTTAAAACACTAACAAACATCTATGCTGAGATCCTCCCAAATTACATCATTTTGACACTTAGGTTTTCCCAGTATTCACATTACATGATTTTGACACTTAGTCTAGAGTTCCCAGGCCACAAACTGCATTATTTAGCAATCTAACACCTGCTCAGGAAACTACAATAATAAAAGACATTTCACATGTATACTCTAACAATTATTCCTTAAGTTAAGACAATAAAAAGAATGTGTTCATCCAGCCGATTCGGCACCACCATTTAGATAATTGTAATTTCAAAGAACATTTGAAATGTTTGGCTTAGTTTTCCTTACAGCAGATGGCAATGTTGCAACAATCTTAAAGTCCACATTTTACAGTGTTTTCTTTCATTTAAGAACACAAGACTATATTTTACATTTATTTATACAAATAATAGAATTATGTATCCAATTCTATTTGACTAGGCTGGCAGCCTTCGCCCATCTTTCCCCAATCTTCACAACATGTTACATTTTAGTATCTGTCAGGCCACTGCCTAATGATGGCCTGCTGTGACATACCCACAAGGTAAGGCATTATTGCTAATTTGCTAATGGCATTATCAACGACTGCTGAAAAGATGTGGAAAGCGTCCCCACCCCTGTACTCCTATGCCACACAAGCACACGTGAGAGATGTGACTGTATTACAAACATTGATTCCATGGTGTCTCACACACCAGTGAGTACATATGACAATAAGCAGTTTGCCAACATGCATACCTCATCACCTTCTCCACCCACACCCACATCACACACATCTGCATGTGTGGAGTTCCTTATCACACACATACACAAACAACAGACACCTCAGAGACACAAATTCAAGCTCACTACACATAATCATATCTCTGCAGAACACAGTACACATAATAGGTCCTGCACCACTATCTCATCGGTGAAACACCCAAGGTGATACACAACATCAAACCTATTATTCATAGGTGATTACATCATGAAACACATTGATGTCCCTCTCACCAGGCTACATATGGGAAAGGTCACAGTTAGCTGTCTGTTAGGTGCCAGGACTCGCCATACCACATATGCAAGCAACTCTGTTAACCTCAGGTAACATTATGACAATGTCATAGTTTCTGTTGGTGTGTACAACTTGAGACATACCTCGCTGGACTGTATGCAGAGACATGACTGAGCTTATGGACTCTGTGTCTCTGGTGGGTATGGTCATAGCCTTCAGCTACGTTTGACCGTCACCTAGGATAATTGCTCAATACACACAGAAAATGACTGAAGTCAATAATTGGCTTAGCGTGTGGTGTCATTGTAAGGGCATCCACTACATGTCAGCCCGTGATGACTTGCTCAACAGACCTTGGTGCTTTGTCAGAGTTGGTCTTCACCTGTCAACCCTGGGATTTTGTTTACTGGCCAAGGCTGTTGACATCCCCATAGTGTATGTTATAGGCGGTGACTCTAGAGAAAACTTTCCAATGAGAAAACGTCATCTTCAAACAGCATCACAGTTATGCTGCTACATGCATGGAATGCCAGCACTGAACTCCACTCAATGGAAAGTGTTCCCACCTTGGAATATGCAGACACTTGTGTACAGACACTTGGTTCTAGGCTGTGCACAACACCACAACCATTCCAGGCTACACATCTTTCCACATGTTCAGACCTGAAACTGACAGTGTGCAAGGTAATGCAGGTGGTGTATACATACTCGTTAAAGATAGATACACATCCAGATTGGTTAAACAGTATAATTCAATGGAGACACTGCAGGTGCTATTCACTGCTGGAAGGGCACCTACTCATGTCATTGCAAGCTAGAGGAGCCACTCCATGAATCAGGACACCTGTTGTACTTATTTGAATCTACTTGTGTCTATCAAGATATATCACAACACCATGGTTTGCCCTGACATTCACTACCCACCAACTGTGTTCATTACTAGTGCTCAAACTCACTTGCCCAGAGCTTACTCCACTTCTTTAACTACAATACCTTGAACCAGTGTCATGACATCCCTACGGGGAGACAACAGACTGCATCAGGTGCTTACCAATGTGCATGACCACTGTAGCACCTTAAAATACGTGTTTTAGAACACATGGGCGATATACGTAATGTTAGATTGGAGAGTCCCATTTCGGAACATTTTAATTCAGTCCACAGAGGTAATATGGATTCACTAATTTTCTGTGCTTTAGCTAAACCAAAACTTAAGAATGGGGTAAACTGTTTACAAAATCTACTAAAGCTGGAGAGTGAATTCATTTTAAAATTTGGCACCCTTAAACCCAGGGGCATGAATTTGGAGGTCAATCTTACTATTTAATTATTTAACCATTTCTAGTTGTTGTTATAAAGTTTAAGGTGTAACTCATTGTCTATTTAGATATTTTTTTCATATGGATTTATATGTATTAGTTTATATAATTCACATTTATTTTGTTATTGGGAATGTCTCTTTAACTCTTTTTGTAGTTTTTGGTAGCTTCTTTCTTGTAATCAATTATGTTAATTGATTAATCATTTTATGCACAGTATAAATAGATGAAACATGTGACTGTTATTTATTCCTTTGAAGGCGTTTTTGCCGAGGTACCGGAATAAAGTGCTACCGTGTTCCAGTTTCTTGTGGTTTTTCTCAGCTTCTGGCTTTATGGTTTTTCTAGTTCACGTTTGAACAACTGGTTCGTTCATCATGTCTACAGCATCGGATTCTAATGGCATTTTATTTGCCAGCTTGGCTAAAGAAAGGGAGAACAAGCTGGCGTGCTTTGATCCATGGACTGTGGCTGGTAGTCATATCTTTGATAAAAAATTTGAAGATTTAAAGAAATTAAGAATTAGGGAGACTTCCCTTTTCTATGATATCCGTTTATTGGAAAAGTATGTTGAACTATCTGTTACACCGAGAGATTTAAGGATTGACAAGTTGCCCGCTTACAAGTTCTCTGAAGATGAAAGTGAATTTCTGGATGAGTGGAAAGCAGCCTCATTACAGTGCACACTTACTTGGATCAAAATTCTGATTAAGCAGAATCAGAGGTGTCTTGGACTGATCCAATCGCAAATTATGGAAGGTGAGGCAGCTTTATCTAATGAGTTTCCTAATGCGGCTTTCAATTCAGCCATTAAGGACATTAATGTCGAAGTTTCTAAAGCAGAGTGTGATGTGGTCGCTAGAAAAAAGAAAAAGCTCAACAGAGATGTTGGTGATTTCAGGAATAATTTGGTTTACTCCTGGCAAAGGAAGCGAAAAAATGGTTTGGTCCGAAGCAAAGCTGTTGATGGTAGCTCACACAGCAGCCGGGATTCTTCTGCCTCTTCGTCGGACACTGTCGGAAGCAAAAAAAGTGTTTCATTTGAGAGAGTGGACATTGTAGCTGACAATGGCGAGATTACTGATACAGAAGAACTGGGCAGATGGAATTTTCGACAAGGCTCTAAACGGAAGTCACGGCAGAAGGGCCATAATCGTAACCGAAGGTACTGATTATGTAAATGGTACGCAATATCTGCGTTCTGTTTTGCAAGTTGGTTGCTTGAATGTGGCTAATACAGACCTTGCATTTACTGATTCTGCTTTTTCACATATTGTTAATCTAAGTGATTTTGTATTACATTCTGATATGTTAGCAGTCTTAGATAAAGGCAGTAAGTTTGTTCCCACCAGGGTACCTGCCATATCTGATTTACTTATGGATGTCAAACGTTTTTGTAGAAAGATTTATCTTAAAGTATTTTTTGACTCTAAAAAGTTTCCGGATTTACTGCATGCAGAGACCGACATTTCTAATGAAAGATGTGATGTTAGGTTGAATACAAACATCGATGTGACTGAGACCAACAGTGACAGTAAACTTTTACTTGATTCTGTCAATTTGTCCGTTTTGGATGATTCCTTGATGGAATTATCTATTTATGAATATTCTTTTGATGAGGTCGAGAATTCTGCATTGGATAACATAAATTCGAAAAGCATTGTCGGTTCTACTGTGAATGATTCATTACATACGGAACGTTTTCACACCGGGTATGGCAAACTGACAGTTCCAATTTTGCCAACACACAGCTCATTTAATCCACCAAAAAATTGTTCCATTTTGAAAGCCTTTGAAAGTGTTCTTTGTAAGAAAGTGGAACTTGAGTATGTTTCTTTTCTAAAACAATATATGGTATACAACCTTACTAAAGCTGAATGGCTGGCTTTAAAAAGCATGAAAAATGTGTCTAACAAATATGTATTTTGTATTGCAGACAAAGGGGGTAATTGGGTCATCATGGAAAGAAGTCATTTTTTAAAAATGAATTATGATCTTCTATGTGATGATTATACTTATGTGGAATTGTCTAACAATCCAATAAATGAGTACAATTCTCTACTTATGGAACTTTTGGAAAGGGGCGAAAGGCTAGGTTTCTTAAGTGATAAAGATGTTAGAAGATTATTCATCACTAATCCTAAGGACCCGATCTTTTGCGCCTTGCCCAAAATCCATAAAAATTTATTAGACCCCCCTGGTCGCCCAATTGTTTCCTGTTGTGGCGGCTTTCTGGAACATATAGGTATATTTTTAGACAGTATACTTAAAGATGAACTCAAAAATGCTATTTCACACATTAGTAATACAAACCAAATTTGCGAATTGGTCAAAGATTTCAGATGGGACAACATTTTCTATTGGGCAACTGTTGATGTAAAGGCCCTTTACACTAGCATAAAAACTAGATTTGGTTTGGAAGCCATAAATAAAATCTTGGGGGAGGGACCACGCACTTCTTTCATCATTGTATTATTGGAGTTTGCACTTACTCACAACTATTTTCTTTTTGAAAAAAAGATTTTTTTACAAAAGGAGGGAACGGCAATGGGGGCTAATTTGCCCCCACGTATGCTATTCTCTTTATGTCATATTTTGAAAATAGTTTTTTGTATACCTTAGATTTTTTTCACAAGAATGTTATTTTGTATCGCAGATACATTGATGATTTGATTTTTATTTGCAGGGGCAAAACATCAGAATTTGATGTTTTAGTGGACCAACTTCATCAAAACAAATTTGGTCTGGAATTTACATTTATTGTGAACACACAAACAATTAAATTTTTGGACATCTTATTATATGTGGATGAAAAAGAATCAGTACAGTTTAGGCCCTTTAGAAAGAATACCGCTTCTAATAATTTCTTACATGCAACTAGCGCACATCCTGCTCATCTAATTGAAGCACTTCCTTTTGGTGAATTTAAACGCATCAGAGAACACACTTCAGATAGTACAAGATGGAGGGCAGAGTTTTTGAATATTAAAACTAGACTCTTAGCTAGAGGTTATTCTAGAAGCACTATTGAAGGAAGTCTTGACAGCCTGTTAGATTCTAATCCACATGTAAATAAGGTTAAAAAAGTAAAAGATCAGAATTTCAGAGAATTTATTTATAATAAAAATGAAAGTATGTTTTTTGTAACAAAATTCTCTCCTTTTTCATCAATTTTGAAGCATATTGTTGATTTTCTGTGGCCCATTATTTGTAAGAATGAGGAAATTGGTCACTTATTCCCCGATCATGTGTCCTTCTCCTATGGAAGGTATCCAAATCTAAAAGAAATCTTGAAATTTAAGTTTGAAAATGCTAATTCTTGTTTGAATGTTAATTTACCACATGGAATGTCAAGTTGTGGCAAATGTAAAATTTGCCACAAGGCTATAAATTTGTCTGGTAGTACGATCAATGGTGTTAAATATATCGCCCATGATGATTTTAATTGTAAATCTTGTGGCGTGGTATACATTCTTGGTTGTGGTTGTGAACCACCAAAATATTATATTGGCCAAACTAAACGCCAACTTAAAATACGTGTTTTAGAACACATGGGCGATATACGTAATGTTAGATTGGAGAGTCCCATTTCGGAACATTTTAATTCAGTCCACAGAGGTAATATGGATTCACTAATTTTCTGTGCTTTAGCTAAACCAAAACTTAAGAATGGGATAAACTGTTTACAAAATCTACTAAAGCTGGAGAGTGAATTCATTTTAAAATTTGGCACCCTTAAACCCAGGGGCATGAATTTGGAGGTCAATCTTACTATTTAATTATTTAACCATTTCTAGTTGTTGTTATAAAGTTTAAGGTGTAACTCATTGTCTATTTAGATATTTTTTTCATATGGATTTATATGTATTAGTTTATATAATTCACATTTATTTTGTTATTGGGAATGTCTCTTTAACTCTTTTTGTAGTTTTTGGTAGCTTCTTTCTTGTAATCAATTATGTTAATTGATTAATGATTTTATGCACAGTATAAATAGATGAAACATGTGACTGTTATTTATTCCTTTGAAGGCGTTTTTGCCGAGGTACCGGAATAAAGTGCTACCGTGTTCCAGTTTCTTGTGGTTTTTCTCAGTGTCTGGGTCTCCCCCAGGCTGCCAGACCCCCACATGTCTGTCTCCTAGCCTCACTGCATGTAACTGCATAAGTACATGGGGCTGTCTCATCCAAATCCTTCCCTCTCAGGACATCTGCAGGATGGTAGTTCCATACCCCAGTTATCTCAAGACAACCCACTGTTGGCATTTTGTCTTTCCCACTTACTGGCTCCCTCACCTTTGGTTCCCCACCTTGCCTCTGTGGACACCTGTATGCCACATGGCCCCACTGGATGCATTCAAAACATTTAACCCTAGCTCCTGGATGTGTACCTGGACTAGTGGCTTCCCCTGCTACTGGCAGATTCTGTTGGGGCAGTCTGTGCTGCCCACCATGGGTTCCTTTAGACCCATGAGCAGTACTGGGGGTCCCCTTCCTGTGCAGGGCTGCCCTGCTGGCCAGGTATAGGTTTCCATTCTTCCCCAACTCATCTGAAGTAGCACATTCTCTATCAGCTAACCAGATCCTCATGTCCTCAGGCAAAGTGCTAAGGGCTTGTTTCATCACCAAAAGGTCTGCCAGCCCTTCAGAAGTGGTGACCTGACATCCACTCACCCAGCTATGAAAATAAGTGCTCAGTTCAGCAACATATTCACATACATTTTCATCTGCCTTGTGTCTATGCTCACAAAACTTTTTCCTATACATTTCAGGTATTAGGTTAAAACATTGTAACAGACACTTCTTTACAGCAGTATAATCAAAACAGACAGAGTCAGGCATTTGTGATATACAAGCTACAGCTTTCCCATGGAGTAAGGGGATCAGGAACTGTACCCAGAGCCTTTGGTCAACACAAAACTGTTTGCATACCCTTTCAAACATGTGAATGAAACTATCAAAATTATCCCCCTTTTTAAACTGCAGAAGAAATTTACTGATCTGTTGTGCTTCTGGGGTCCAGTTACTCCCTTCCCCATTACCTCCATGACTCTGGTAAAGAGTCAGCATTTCCCTCTCATGCTTCCTCTGATGCTCCTTTTCTTCGGCTTCTATCTCTTAATGCCTGGCCTCCAACTCAAGTCTCTTTAGCTCCAGCTGGATTTTTAAGTCCACTGCAGAAAGGTTGAGCTGTCCATTCTCAGAGAATATTGTATCTCCACTGCCAGTCTGATTGTCCTCCTCGATGCTGTTTTCTGATGCAGCTGTGAACAAGGCTGCAATCAGGTCTGCCTTAGTCAGGTCTCCATGCACCAGTCTCCTAGCCTGGCACATCTCCACCAGCTGGCTCCTTGTCAGCTTTCCATACTCCTGTGCTGACATGCTGCCTGCTCACCCTGACTAACTAAGCTAACAAAAGAAATAAAATAATTGTGATCTGAACTCTAAGTATACACTGCGTGGCTGATTCAGAGTACAAAACACTTTCAGAGATCACTTTACATAAGCTACAGGAGTCACTCTACCCACACCACTACATGCCAATTAGTATGTTAAGTGGATCCCACCACCACAAACCACAATGTGATGGCTGTGCCCTGGCCCAGCAATCAAGGAACCTCAATCCTTACCACTAACACCAGGAGGAAAGGATAACAAATACTCACAGTAAAGTACAATTTCCCTTAAGTGCACACAGAGATCACAGTCAGTCTGGGGCTGGTTACTCCCTTGCTCTCCAGGTCCCCAATGAGACTCCCCACTTGCACAGCTATAGGGTCCAGATCGCAGCCTAGCTGTCAAGTTAACCTCCAGTACCCTCTCTGTCCAACCAGTGCTTCATGTCCCTGCCCAGGTAGCTGACACATCACACACACTTTGAGATAAGTATTTATACAACTTCACAGACACTCTTGAGAAAGGCTAACACAGATTATCCAGCTGTACCCCTTTACCCAGACCATACAGTAGTAATTCCTGCCACCACCAGCTAATATTTATCAGCTATCCAAAGGCCCTTAAAAGGGTGATCAATTGTTACTGTGCAATATTATTATCCAATTGGTAATGTGACTATTCAGTCTAAGGCTTATTAGAGTGGCTTATTACAATAACCTCTATAAATATGCAATGCACTCTAGAGCTTACTTTGTCTCTACACAAACCAGCCACATGTAAAGGTTTTTAAAATATTTAATAATAAATAATTAAAACACAAGACAATACTACTACACTACAGAGATATTTAAGAGTTCAGAGATCACACAGAAACTTAAAATAATACAATAGGACAGGTCTGATGTTAAAGAAAAACACAATCTAACTTTCTAATCTTTAGCTAATATTAAGAGAAAACACAGTGCTATAATCCTACTTACATACATAAAGAGCATAAACAGTGCTGGGGTTGATGGTCCAAGACAAAATGCTTTTAGTCTCTCACTGAACAATAGTTTTTAAGACACTAACAAACAGCTCTGCTAAAGCCTTCCCAGATTACATCATTTTGACACTTAGGTTTTCCCAGTATTCACATTACATCATTTTGACATTTAGTCTGGAGTTTCCAGGCCACAAACTGCATTATTTAGCAATCTAACACCTGCTCAGGAAACTACAACAATAAAAGACATTCCAAATGTATACTCTAACAATTATTCCTTAAGTTAAGACAATAAAAAGAATGTGTTCATCCAGCCGATTTGGCACCACCATTTAGATAATTGTAATTTCAAAGAACATTTGAAATGTTTGGCTTAGTTTTCCTTACAGCAGATGGCAATGTTGCAACAATCTTAAAGTCCACATTTTACAGTGTTTTCTTTCATTTAAGAACACAAGACTATATTTTACATTTATTTATACAAATAATAGAATTATGTATCCAATTCTATTTGACTAGGCTGGCAGCCTTCGCCCATCTTTCCCCAATCTTCACAACATGTTACATTTTAGCATCTGTCAGGCCACTGCCTAATGATGGCCTGCTGTGACATACCCACAAGGTAAGGCATTATTGCTAATTTGCTAATGGCATTATCAACGACTGCTGAAAAGATGTGGAAAGCGTCCCCACTCCTGTACTCCTATGCCACACAAGCACACGTGAGAGATGTGACTGTATTACAAACATTGATTCCATGGTGTCTCACACACCAGTGAGTACATATGACAATAAGCAGTTTGCCAACATGCATACCTCATCGCTTTCTCCACCCACACCCACATCACACACATCTTCATGTGTGGAGTTCCTTATCACACACATACACAAACAACAGACACCTCAGAGACACAAATTCAAGCTCACTACACATAATCATATCTCTGCAGAACACAGTACACATAATAGGTCCTGCACCACTATCTCATCGGTGAAACACCCAAGGTGATACACAACATCAAACCTATTATTCATAGGTGATTACATCATGAAACACATTGATGTCCCTCTCACCAGGCTACATATGGGAAAGGTCACAGTTAGCTGTCTGTTAGGTGCCAGGACTCGCCATACCACACATGCAAGCAACTCTGTTAACCTCAGGTAACATTATGACAATGTCATAGTTTCTGTTGGTGTGTACAACTTGAGACATACCTCGCTGGACTGTATGCAGAGACATGACTGAGCTTATGGACTCTGTGTCTCTGGTGGGTATGGTCATAGCCTTCAGCTACGTTTGACCGTCACCTAGGATAATTGCTCAATACACACAGAAAATGACTGAAGTCAATAATTGGCTTAGCGTGTGGTGTCATTGTAAGGGCATCCACTACATGTCAGCCCGTGATGACTTGCTCAACAGACCTTGGTGCTTTGTCAGAGTTGGTCTTCACCTGTCAACCCTGGGATTTTGTTTACTGGCCAAGGCTGTTGACATCCCCATAGTGTATGTTATAGGCAGTGACTCTAGGGAAAACTTTCCAATGAGAAAACGTCATCTTCAAACAGCATCACAGTTATGCTGCTACATGCATGGAATGCCAGCACTGAACTCCACTCAATGGAAAGTGTTCCCACCTTGGAATATGCAGACACTTGTGTACAGACACTTGGTTCTAGGCTGTGCACAACACCACAACCATTCCAGGCTACACATCTTTCCACATGTTCAGACCTGAAACTGACAGTGTGCAAGGTAATGCAGGTGGTGTATACATACTCGTTAAAGATAGATACACATCCAGATTGGTTAAACAGTATAATTCAATGGAGACACTGCAGGTGCTATTCACTGCTGGAAGGGCACCTACTCATGTCATTGCAAGCTAGAGGAGCCACTCCATGAATCAGGACACCTGTTGTACTTATTTGAATCTACTTGTGTCTATCAAGATATATCACAACACCATGGTTTGCCCTGACATTCACTACCCACCAACTGTGTTCATTACTAGTGCTCAAACTCACTTGCCCAGAGCTTACTCCACTTCTTTAACTACAATACCTTGAACCAGTGTCATGACATCCCTACGGGGAGACAACAGACTGCATCAGGTGCTTACCAATGTGCATGACCACTGTAGCACCTCCACCATGAGGTCATCTCTGGTGAGATCTAGCCACAACTTTGTCTCATTAAAAGTAAGTATCACACCTGATCCATCATCCCCCTTTTGCAGCAATCAACCAAGCTGATTATAACCTCCTATGGGATGGTATAACTAGCTTGACTGCAGCACTCTCCTCAGATGGAACAGGCAACTATGCTGAGCTATACAACAATGATTTATGTAAGCATCTATATGACTGCATAGACTTAGCTGTACCTGACAGGAGGAAAACAAGCTCCTCGTGGCACAGCAAATCTGCTTGGTGGATAAATAGCATTATCAAGCTGGACAATAAGAGTTAGACATTGCTGTATGACACATGGAGCAAGGGACCCCCCCCCCTAAACTGGAAGCACACCTTCCTCAGCTACAATGAGCAAATAGCGTTGTTGTGACATTCTGTAAAATACAGTATATGACACAGTTAGCCTCCTCCACAAAGGACGATCACAGGGCATAGTGTAGTTACATGTGTAACCCAAGAGGAAAGGACCAGATTGTTGGTGAGCTTGTAATTAATGATACCACATACAATGAGCCTGTAGACATAGCTATCCTGTTGTCTGACAGGTTCTGTGACAACTTCACTCCCCTGTCCCCACCACATGTACTACATAGGTTCATAGGTTCATAGGTTCATAGATTAGTACTAAGCTAACTGCCCTTGCGAGCCATTTTAAGCCTAGCCAAGTATCCCTTGTGAGACTCAAACCCTGCACCTTGTGCTTGCAAGGCAAACACCTTAACCATTAGGCCACCCTCCCAACCCTCATCCCTACAACCTGTCCCATACCTTCTAATTCTACAGGGCAAGTTGTAAATGGCTTCTCTAAGGAGAAAACACAGCATCTATTGGATCTGCTAATATCCCAGGCTCCATCCTTCATGGGGTCTAACAAAGATTACTAACACCATTGTGACCTCCTTATAACCATAGCGTAACCATGGGCTGCATCCCAGCAGACTGGGAAATGGCAACTGTTATCCCCTTGCACAGAGATAGTGAATCCTCTGACCACAGGAATTATAAACCTATTAGCCTAAGTAGCCATATCTGTAAGTCCATGGGGCACATCATCATGGACCTGATCAGCAAAGATATACATCATTTACAAAGTCAACCCTACACAGTTTTAAATTTCTGAAAGGAAGATCATGCCTGTTAAACCTTGTGAACATGTATGAGGCGGTCAACATGGACCTGGATGAAGGGACATCTGTGTATACAACCCCCTGGACTTATCCAAGCTGTGTGACACTATCCCCCACTCAGGCATCATTGACAAAATCACTGAAAAAAATCACTGAAGTAGTTATCAGCAATAGTATCATTAGAGGGGTCACTAAGTGGCTCAATGATAGAACTCATAGCCAAAATAGGGGAATCCACCTCCAGTAGTTAATCTGTTAGCAGTGGTGTTCCACAGGGCTCAGTCCTAGGTCCTCCACTACTTGGAAACCATTTAACCAAAGTACAAGCATAAAGTGAATGTTTGTAGCTGAGAAGGTTGGCTGATGCCTGCGAACTATGAGCATTCATAGAATCTACCAGTTATGTCAATATCCTACAAGAGGGTCTTCATGACCACATACTTGTTGACATATTCATGGCCGTAAACTCCATGCAAATATGTATGTAAGATCATTTCCACTGGTAGCACCAATGTGCCTGGTAAGTAGCACATCAGTAGCAACACCTGATGTACATACTCAGGGGTGATAGACCTGGGCACACAGGCCAGGCCACACAGGGTTTACACCTTCCTTACCTTAGATCACCATGTCTTCCCCATGCTAAGACAGAAATTATATCTTTGCTCATGTCATACCAGAGGGCACTGTTACCCAACAATGATGTAGTTACAGCCTCCATGTACTCTTCCCTCAGCAGGTCAATATTTGAGTGCAATGGCCATTTTGTCATGTACCTTTCCAAGCATTAGTGGCAATTGCACACAACACAAATATTCCTCACAAGGAAACTTCAAGTCTTCAGTATCTGTCCTGTGGGGTTCATCTGACATAACTGTCATTGTAGCCTGAGTGAAATAGAGTACTCAGAAGTTATCTCTGCCTTGTGTACGGGGCAATGTGTGACCCTGATTTACTGGAAATGCTGCATATATGTAGGTGAAATGGTACATGGCTTACTCGCTGTAAGGTCATTAACCTGGTATGTGACATCACTAATACATACTTGTGGGAGAGATATGTCTACCAGACTTTAACAAATCGTTGAAACACACTCCAACCTAATGCCAATCAGAGCACCTCATTGGCCCTCTTCAGATGCAATCTGTATGCTTTAATAGGCGACTGTCATTTCACCACAGGGCTTCAGCATGTGTCCCTCATGGACAGGGGCAATATGTGCTGATCATGAAAATAAGGGTAAGAATTTGCCTAGGATTGCAAGGGCCCTAGGACCATTAGGCTAGTAAAGTCCAATGGTCCTATGATCCCATATGCTGTTGTACAATGCTCTAGCATTCATACTCTCAAACCTGGATACAGTGACAATAGCACCACTACCAGCTTATGTTTACAAAACACTACACATCACAAACACACTGTAAGTTGGCTGCAATTAGATTAGAACCACTACCTATCTAATGGTACACACTACAGATTACAGTACTTAACGCATGCACCACAGCTCAAGCCTGCTCTTTTGGTAATCTTATGCTAGATGACATCATCTGGCCTTGTTGTAGTCAGGGATTTGGAGGCCCACATCACCTGCTAGAACTAAAATACTGTAAAACCCTACCTCTTTATAATTCAGTGTGATGATCATATTTATTTTGTATGGAGATGCACCTACATACACCAACTGTTCTATAATGAGACTAGAATCCCTACCTATCCAGTCTGACATACTACAGAAGACTGTATTTATCACATGTGCCATGGCTGAAGTCTGACATTAGAATGGCAGTTGATAGTCTTAACATGCATGACATCATCAGGCCTTGTAGAAGACGGGTTGGGAGGCTGGCATCAACTACAAGGGCCAGAAAGTGCATAATCATTTCAGTTATCTGCATCTAGTAGCCTAGCCATCAGACGACTGCTTGTTATCCTAGCTATGTGGCTACAGTAGCCATTTAGGCTATATGTGGCTGTTTGATTTGGATGGGCAAGCACAATGTGCCCTGTCAATGCATGCTTAGTCAACATATAACTCCTTAGCTCAATGCTGGCTGGAATTCATAAACTCCAATACCCTGGATCAACTTATCTACACCCCCACCAGAGGCAACAATATCCTAGACCTAGTCATTACCAACATGAGTGACCGGTGTTCCACACCTGAAGTCAACTCCTCGTTGGTCCGATCCGACCATAAGCTAATCACCCTTGATATCCACATCCAGCCCCCACCCCCATTAAGAAAACTACAGTAAAAAATTTCTCCAAAGCCAACTTCATGCTTCTTAAGACAGAAGTGGTGAACTTCATGACACCCACAAAGATGGACAATACAGTTACAACTGCTGAATCCTACACAAATGCATTCTATAAGCACTTACACGAGTGCATGGATTGTGCTACCCCAAACAGAACCAAGACGCTATCCTTCAAAAAAAGGAAGCCAATCTGGTGGTCCCCTGCCATAAACAAAGTGTACAACAGAAGGAATAAACTGTTGCAAAAGAGAGTAAAATCCCATGAGTGGAGGAGCTGCCTGGTCAGCCTCAGTAAGAAGCTGAGATCCCTTATAAGATCCTCCAAAGCTAGCTACAAAAAAAAAATTGCCACTAATTCTAAGGACAATGACAAAGCATTCTATAGCTATGTCAAGAATCTCGATGGCAACACCCATATCTGCTCTGAGTTACAGCACAAAGGCATGAAAATGACAGAACCAACTGATATTGCCAACATCCTGGCAGATAGGTTCAGTGCTAACTTTATCCCCCATCACCCCCTAAAGGGCCGATATCTATACAGGAAAAATGCAGAGTCCCTGTAATCACAACTACGCAGGTAAAAGCTGCACTCTCTAAACCCAAAAACACAGCATCCATGGGACCGGACAACATCCCAGGCTGCGTTTTACACGAACTTCAAAACGAACTGGCTCCCCACTTAAACACCATGTTCAATAATAGCCTCACATCAGGCTCTGTGCACACTGAATGGCGCACAGCAACAGTTATCCCACTCCACAAAGGGGGAGCCACCACTGATCCTGGGAACTATCGACTTATTAGCCTGATGAGCCTGGTCTGCAAGGCCATGGAATGTATCATCACTGAACTCATAAACAAAGACATTGGTAACCTCCAAACTCTGGATCCCATCCAGTTCAGGTATGTGAAAGGCAGATCATGCCTCCTGAACCTGATTGACTTCTTTGAGGCAGTAACCAAAGCCGTAGATGAGGGTAAGGTGGTTCACACAGCCTATCTTGACC
>NC_056736.1:499550532-499638032 GCF_019279795.1 Protopterus annectens
ACCTGGAGTGTCTCCTGTGCATCATACTGTTTGACAAGCCTGGAGGTGTGTATGTCTTTAATATAGGGTCTATATTAAAATCTCGGCAGTTTAACAGTTCAAATCACTAAAGATTGAACTTTAGTGATCGAAGTACTAAAATGTCAAAACCCTACAAAAATATTAGTAAAAAAAACAAAACAAAAAAAAAAAAACTAAAGGGTGTAGACAGGGGAGCAAGCCACCCTGCACCCCCCCCCCCGGCTACTTAAATATAACAACTCCAAGACCACACTACATTGAAGTAACCGGAAATCTTCCCTTATGGAGATTTCCGTTTAAACATTTGATGTTCTGCACTTTTGCTATTCTCATGTCGACAGTATCAGATTCGATATTGTCAGACTTCAAGATAATAATATAGACCCTTAATATATATTGAAACTCCACCTCCTTTGGCTTTACTACCCACAGTTTGGGGCCTGAATATATGATAGGATGAGTAACCAGGTAAGGTTGGGGTGCTCTCCACAGCTTTGAACCAGGTTTCTGTGACTGCACAGATGTCAGCATTTTCTAGGGTTAGGAATGCTTGCAATGAGTGCAGTTTCATGTTTAGACTCCTAGCATTTAGCAGGATGACCTTTAATTTGTGTTTTGTTGAAATTTTTATGTTGGTAGTTTTAACCTCATCACTTTTCCTAAAAAAGGCACTATAGGGGAGGCAAGAGCCTTTCCCAGAATCCTGAAGCCCAACTGAGACCGATGCAGGCCATCTCTGGCAAAACATCGTGGTCTTTTGATCATATCCTCTCAGGCTGTCAGGTACTGGATCCCCCTGGAATGACACCAGAAACTAAGCCAATTGTTAAAGTCAATCATTTTCTGTTTGTATTCAGGCATCATTCTGGGTGACAGTAGAATGCTGCTTAAGGCTTGGAACATACCTGCCTGGGACACACATTCAGTGAGTTCAATCTTGTCTCTCTTTATATAGTCCAGGGAGGTACGTCTCAAGTCATTCACACCAACATGGACTATTACAGAGTCATAACAGTACCTGTTGTTGAGAGACTTGAGTGTGTGTGTGATATGGTGGATTCTGGCTCCTGACAGACAACTATCTGTGGCTTTATCCTTATCCAGCCTGGTGAGAGGCACATCTGTGTGTCTCACAATGGAGTCACCTATGACTAATATGTTGGATTTATGTTTAAGCCCTAGTGGTTGTGAGACACAGGTATGTGAACTATGCATGGTATGTGGTGTGGAGGGTTGTGGAGATCATGTGTTTTTGCCTCTGAGGTCTCCTTTGTTTGGGTATGTTTTTGCTGAGGACCTCCACATATGTGGGTGTGTGTTATGTAGGTGTGATTGGTGTTTGAGGTGTAGTGATTGTGTCAACAACCTTCTCAGTGCCAGATATACTGACTTGTGAGGGAGAGAGCTTGGACTCTTGGTTCCTAATGTAATTGCATCCCTCACAAATTGTGTTCCGGTGTGGTAGTAGTAGGTGGTTGTCTGTGTAAATAAGGCGGTTGGTACATTGTCTCAGGATGCCCATATCAACCAGACTGGCAGGAGAAACTGTAGGAAATTGTCCATCCATATATTTCAGAATCTGAGAGAGAAGGCCAGGGAGAGCTAAGGGGTTAGCATAAATCCCAAGTACTTAAACCAAAACTAAGAGGCTTAGAATAACACTTTCAATTTAAACAGACTGTAAGCAAGCAGTAACAAATGCAACAGAAAAAATGCAATTGAACACTTTAGAGAACAAGCCACAGCAAGTAGCAGAAAAAGCAAGATGGAAGTAATGGAGCAGAAGGAGGAAACACAAATACAGTAAAAGAAGTTGAATAAAGTGGGGTTTTTTTTTGGGCATATATACATATAGAGATAGATATATATATCTATAGGGGGAGAGAGAGAGTGACAGACAGATATATATACATATATGTATGTACCTATAGACATTTCTGTATATAAAAAGTCATTTTGAGTGAGGAACAACAGAACTGTACTCTGTTTAACTAAGTGCATGAGCATGCCCAGTGGGATTTTTGCTAGTTATAAACTGACCTCAGCCCATATCTGCCTGTACTCCAGTCTGGGATTTACACAAAATGACATCTGTCCCTGTTTCTGCACTGCTGTACTTCATTCAATTGGCTATGACTTTCTGAAGTTGTCTGGTGTAAATAATATGTGACAGGTTAATAATATTACACCACACACTAATGACAGTCTGTAAAACACAATGTAATAACATCACGCATCCAAAAGAAATGGATACTTCTAGAATAGAACCATGAATGCCATCATACAGGATAATTGCCCTAGTGCATTGAGACTCACAAGCAGGTTTCCAGACAGGGGGTCATTCATCATGCAATCACCTGCATAAATATGTACATTGTTATTCCTGTGTTAAGTAGACATACGATGTATGCTCAATTTCTATGTTATTGTCCGGCGACTGCCTGCAATGCCAATATACCATTGATGAGTTACTGTTACAGCAGTTACAAGGGAACACTTCTGTGTTGTGGGTGTGTGAACAATATCACATGATCTGCTAAGATACACAATAATCTATCATGTAACCCCACTGTTGAACATTTCCCTTGACTGATGTACCAGTAATCTGTTGCAGTAGCACTGCATGAATATTCCATACATGAGGCCAAGGAAATAGTAATAGAAACATGATAGTGAAATGGATATCTGTAGTCCCATGTGGATGTTATGTCTGTCCAAGTAGCCCACTACATTTACTTGCATAATGCGCCTGATCCATACATACAATGCCATATCATAATAATTCTTATGAGTACTGTGTAGGTTACGGACTTACCTTGCAAATGCAGCAGGTGACACAACTGTAGTTTAAGGCTGAATCTATGTGCTGCCTGGCATCTATTTTAATTTCTGTATGTGAGTAGGAGTAAAGTGTAAGCCCCTTGGTCCCTAGGTTGTCAATGAATGTGCTATGTGTTGTTTCTTAGCCAAAGCCAGGGCATACTGAACATGCCTATGTTGTATACAGGGATATCAGCAGGGGGTTCCTCCTCCAAGTCCTCCTGTGTCTGTGGCTGTGGTGACCTAGGCACTGGTGGTGGTGGGAGGTTGTGTGTCCCTTCCCTTTGCTGATCCTGCTGCAGCTGTTTCCGCAGGATCATATTGTGTAGCATAGCGCATACTGTGAATATCTGCCCACATGTGGCTAGAGAATACTGCAGGGCTTCACCAGATATATCTAGGCACTGGAACCATGACTTTTAGAAGCCCAAACACATGCTCTATGATGTTCATAGTTTGTGTGTGTGCCTCATTATGGCATTCTGCTGTGGGTCTGTGTGCATTTCTGATGGGTGTCATCATCAATGGTTCCAAGGTGTAGCCAGCATCCCCCAGTAAAGGACCATGCGGGATGTCTCCCATAGCAAACATCTGTTACAGATGTTATGTGTGCTAGATATGGGAGTTGTGATAACTGCCAGGGCTGCCAGCACACACATTCAGGATAATCCTCTGTGCATTGCACACAACCTGGCAGGTGATGGAGCTTGTGGATGACGTAGATTTTACCCTGCTCACCAGGTGGTGCCTTGATGTGTACATGAGTGCAGTCTATGGCACCCAGTACTTCAGGGTAGTGTACTACATGGTAGAACTGTTACATATTGCTGGCCCTCTCCTCAGGGGTAAGAGGAAAAGATATGTGCTCACTGGCATGTGGTAGCATAGTATCCAGGAACTGGTGGAGTATCCTGGATTCAGATACCTGTGACAACCTATTATGTCCCCAGATGGTCTTTGAAAAGTACCTGTAGCTAGTATCCTAAGGGCTACACATACCTTTGCTTCCACTGGGATGGGCTTCCCTCTGTTGGCTCTGGCTCTGTGTTGAGGGTGGCAGAACTCAGTGAGTTCTTGTAATATGCTTGGGCTCATTTTGCACCCCTCCCTGCCCCCAATTTCCACCCGCCCCCAGTACCTCTTCACTTATAGTTACTTTACCACACCCCTATTGCAACACCCGATCACCCTCACTGTCATACTCCTTCCACCCTGCATTACCACCCTATCAGCTTTCAAATAACACAATTATTCCTCCATCCACTCTACTACCTCCATTCTGATCATCTGACTTTATATCTGTTGTGTCGTCAAGCAACTGATTCCAACCACTTGACTCCTCCCTCATTATGTTATAGTACTCTTTACTACCCATTCTGCTAGCCACTTATATACTCACTTTGTATGAAAACCAACAGCTTAATGGGTATCAGTTCCCTGCTGAACATACCATCACCCCAGCTTTAGAATATCCCACTTTTAGCCATACCATTAACATTGGGTACAACTCAACATCACTTTCAATCATACAGCATACCATCCCCCGGCACATTAGCTCTAGATCCAGGCACTACTACAAACTTTTAAACAAACTACTGAGGCTTATCATTGAGTATAGGCATAGTCTTATACTCAGTGGTGGCATTCACCCCAATTCAGGTCCATCCACCACCGATACAATAACCCTCTCGACCTGTAACCCAAGGCACAAAACTATAACCAGTAGACCAACTAACTCTCTCCTTGTCTATCATCTTAATATTAGGAGCATTAATAATAAGGTACATGAACTGCATGCCCTCCTGGCTGTCTACTCTCCTGATGTTCTCTGTCTATCTGAGACATGGTTAAAACCTAGCACTACTGAAAATGACGTGCTACCAACTGGGTATAATATACACAAGCTGGATCGTGCTTCCAGGAAAGGGGGAGGGGTGGCTGTACTCTATAAATCTGAGTTGAATGTGACCATATATGTTATTCAACCACCTCAGATCAATAACTCGGAGATTATTGCCACTAGATTGCAACTTAACAAAAGTAAAGGCATCAACATCATCTGTATGTATATCCCCCCAGGTAATAATGTAGCCACACTTGAAGACACGCTTCACTGGCTATCTTGTCACTACCCCCACGAAACACTAATACTAGGAGACTTTAACATCGACTGGGGCTCTTGTTCCAAAGAATCCCCTTCTACCCACATCAACTTGCATGCATTTACACAAACCATTACCACCCCTACCAGGCTAGCTAAACCCAACCAAAAAGATAGCATACTCGACTGGGTACTCGTAAATAGTAACTCCCAACTATACACTGCTGGTACCCTCCCCAATGACCTAAGTGACCATCTTCTCACTTACATAGTTAAGGATAAAGACATTACCCCACAAGAACCCCTACTCAGAAAAATCAGGAGCAAAAGAAACTTTGACCTTGACAAATTCCAACTGGAACTTAGCTCCTGTAATTGGTCCATGCTAAAACACCTACCCTTAGAGGAGGCAGTTGCCTATTTTAACAACAAATTTCTTGGAATTCTTGATCTGCATACACCTGCCTGCTCAAAATGTACAAAAGCAAGAACTGCACCGTGGCTATCTAAAGAGACAAGTCTAAAAATTACCAGCAGAAACAAACTATGGGCTCAGTGGCGTTCCACAAAAGACCCCCATGATCATGTTAAATATAGGTATGCTAGGAATGAAGCAAAACAATTTATTCTACAGGACAAAAAACAATACTACTGTAATTTACAGACAACCAACAAGGACAATCCTCAGAAGTTTTGGGCAGGGCTGAACAATCTACTCTGCCCTGGTAAAACATCTACACCTATCCCTGCTGCCACCATTGATAAATCCCCAGAGGAGGTCTCTGACAGTTTTAACCATTTCTTTACTGAAACAATTCAAGCCCTAGCAAAATAATTACCTTCTAGCTCCCCTGCCCCTGATACTACTACCTCTAAAAACTGACTCTCATTCTCCTTCCAACCAGCGTCCACATCACTTATCCCTAACTTGATCAAAAAATTAAAACCTACCACACTCTCCACTGGCCAACTCCCCGTTGAGTACCTTCAAAAATCAGCTGATGTCATTGCCTATCCAATATCGATACTAATCAATTGTACCATAGCAGAAGCTAACATTCCCACCATCTGGAAAACATCCTATGTAATCCCACTACATAAAGGAGGTTCCTCTATGGAATTCTCCAATTATAGGCCTACAGCTATACTTTCTCCACTTGCAAAGATAATGGAAAAATATATACAAAAACAATTTACGCATCACCTAATCCAAAATCACCTCATGGCAGATACCCAGCATGGTTTTCATCCACACCATAGCACAACCTCAGCGTTAATTGCTTTTACCAATACCATAAACAATAACCGTAACAATAATCACATATCCTCTGCCCTATTCTTGGATTTTTCCAAGGCATTTGACATGGTTGCTCATCAACTTCTGGTTCACACCTTGCAAACTTTCCACCTTGATATTAAAGCACTTCTTTGGTTTACATCCTACCTTAATGGAAGACAACAGGCTGTCCTATGGCAGAACAAGCTCTCTAATCTATTACCAAACACCCTTGGAGTACCACAAGGCTCTATATTAGGGCCCCTACTGTTTTCCATCTTTATTAATGACTTGTATACAGTCATACCAAACATCAGCTGTATCCAATACGCTGATGACTCCACCCTGATTTGCTCAGCTACTTCTCCCACAGACCTAAGGGTCGCTACCCAGTCCACTTTTAATACCATAGACAATTGGCTCTCTGAACATAGATTGTTACTAAATCCCCCCAAAAAATAAAATGCTGTTATTCTCTCCAACTCATAGGTCTGCCGTCTTCACCTTTACCATAAATGCAAAAGATGGAACAATAATTTCCCCTGACCCCTCTACAAAATTACTAGGTGTCATTATTGACAATAACCTAAAGTTTGACCTACATGTAAATTAAACAATCAAGAACATCAATAAAAAACTTGGGTCTCTGTATAGAATAAAATCCTTCCTAACCCCTCCAGCTAAGATGGCTATAGCTTGCTCTCATCTACTCTCAACACTTTTATACACCTCCCCCCTTCTCTCCAATCTAAACAAATCTGTACTAAATAGACTGTCAACCTGTTACAATCATATTGCCAGGTTTGCCACTGGAGTGCCTTTTAAAACACACCACTGCATCAACCTAAAACAGCTTGGGTGGCTAGAACTTCCCAGTCTCATCCAATATAACCTACTGATCATGGCTAACAAAATCTTCTATAACCCAGATAACACACCAGCCCTTCAAAATATTATCACCCCCCCCCCACAACAGTCCAAGACTGCTTCGATCCTCGAACAAACTTCTAATTCAGACAATCAAAATCAACAATGCCGCTGGAAATTCCCTCTTTGCTAACACTGCAGGCAGAGCCTGGAACTTACTTCCAGGTGATATTACTTTGCTCTCCTCCCTAGAACAATTTATAACTAAACTCAAATAACATATGGCATTTAACTGGCTTTGCCACTGCAACAAGCCTGGGTAACTCTCAACATGAATGTGAATAACCCAACTAACTATGTTTGTTAATTTTCTCCTGACTATAACCAAGTGTATCTGATGTCTGCCTATGTATTCTTTGGTACTACTACTTATGTACTCTTGTTTTACTTGTATTATTGTATCTGACAACTCGGAGCTTATCTCCCCGGGCCTCCACTGAAAATGGACATGGTTCCAGTTGGACTATCCCAGTCAACAAATGTAAAATAAAATAAAATAAAATAAAAATAAATATGTCCCTGTCCACCCTGTAGTGCTCTACAATCTCCAGCTCATGTAGCTCCTAGAAGGTTACCCTGGGCCTGAACACTCTTCTCCTTCTCTGCCTAGGCCTATTGTCAGCAGCACCAGCAGCATTGACTTCAGCATCTAGCACATACAGATGTAGCAGACTTGCAGCAGCCCCTAGCATTACCTCAGTCAAAATTCCCAAGTCTGTACTCCAATGGTCCAGAGTACTGGGGGAAAATCAGAATGTAGGATGCATGCATACTTTATACGCCAAGCAGCATAGCTTAAACACTAGTAAATATGCATTGAATATGTCTGCTTTCCATTCATTGCTGCCTACATCATCACTGTCACGTGGGTAGTGTGCCACGGAAACATGTTAAGCTATGTGACGCACCCCACAGCATAGCTTATAGAAAAGTCAAAATTAATAATTGAATATATCTGGTTTTAATTACTTGCTGCCTACGTCATCACTGTGACTCGAGTGGTCTTTCCGCACAAACACATACAGCTATGCTGCGCGCCATGCAAACACGTGCACTGGGAATGAAAAAATTCCTAAAACTAATGAAACACAACCCCCTGCTGGCATCCACATCCAGTGGAAATATTAACATGGTGAGCCTACATGAAAAGGATCTGTGGACAAGATTGCTCCTTTTACCGAGTCAACAAATTCACTTCATTTGCATACATATCCGTGCTGACAGCCTGGTAACTACATGGTTCATAGCCATATGGCCTAGACAACAGCACCAGTGCACCACTGTATGGACCTGACGAGATGTCCTATAATACATTTCTGACAAATATTGTAAAATGCTTTTTATTCCTATTTTTTTTTCCATTAGGTATGTTTGGGCACTGTGGCACATAGTGCAAACATGCCAAAATCATTAAACAATTTATTTTTACATATTCACTTGCATATTCAGACAAACAGATGCATTTTTAACACATCAATGTATGTGACCTAACCATTTCATGGGGAGTTATGCCCATATTTGTAGACTTTTACATCCCCTTCTTTCCATGTTGACTCCTGTACATGGAAAATTTCCACATACACTATGGACACGGACACAGGATCTATACAGATGCCTTTCTGTTTGTTGGATCACTCCACCTGTGTCATTTGCATAATATTCACCTGATTATGAGGTAATTTGCATTACACGGCACTTTCCTTGTTTGTGCGTACTTGCGTGCAACTAAGCAGTGCTTTACCGAATCTAAAACCTTTCCCGCTCATGTACGTATCATGCCGCGATGAGTACACCAAAAAAAAAAATTGTGTAGGCTTTAATGAATTCCCCAGGTAGACTTATTGTTAATAAAGATACTACATTTTGTTTTTATTCAAAATCAATAAGGTACAGGACATACTATATTTATATTTTCATTTTTACCTTATTACTTACAGCAACAGGAGAGGGAGTGGATTGAAATTTATGCCTCCTTCAGTTTTAATTAATTTTTTAGCATGACACTAGAGGTGTAATGTACTAACAATCAGCACTGGACCATTCTTAAAGCCTATTTACTCCTGAGTATTTACAAGTATGAAACTTGAGTAGGTAAATTTCACGTGGTGTGAGTAAATCCTTTTTTACTCATGGTCTGACAGTGATCTTTATTGTTATTATTATTAGTACTAGTAGTAGCAGTAATATTATGCACTGCATTATTTTCAAAATGACATTTCTTACTTCTGTTAAATAACTCCCTGCATAACATCTTTCTGTTTATTTCATGAATGCCTCCACACATAGCAGAAAGCAAAGACGTCTATCTAATATGGCCAGCAATCACCGATTTATACACATAGATTCATACTAGGTATTCAATATGAGTCCAGCTACTGCATTTTTATAAATACCCTTACCCAAAAGGGTCCAAAAGGCCTGGTGTGGAGTAACTTTAGTCACCTATCCAATTGTCTAAATTAGATTTAAATGGAGCATGGGATTTGGTATGGAGTGGGAGCTTACTCCAAAGGTAAGGATTCATTCAGCAGAGATACCTGTCTTGCCAGTATGTCTTGTTTATAGTGGAGTGCAGATGTAGGTTCCTAGAACAGATATTTGGAGTGTTTACATTTCTATGAACATTTAGAATGTTAAGCAGCTCAAGACCATTTGACATCTTGTAGGCTAGACAGAGATCTTCATGAAGAAGTCAGTAAGAGATAGAGTAGCATTATATAATGTCTAGATGCTCTGTGCAGTTAGGAGGCTCATGACTTATACTTTATGATGAGGAGACACTCTACTTTTTTTAGCTGAACTGTGTGCTTAGAAAGCTACACACTAAAGAGGCATTTTATCCAATCATGTCTGATAAAGGCAGAGTTTATGGGGGTCTATAACTTCTGTGGAACTGGAGGGTATGTCCTTAGTAATTCAATTAGATAAGTGCAAAGATTTTCTAATTACAGTTGATACATGATAGAGAGTTATTTGTCCAATTATGTATGGAATAATTTTTAGTTGGGAAAGTTTATTGATCATTCCAGAATGTCAGATAATGTCAAATGCCTTTGCTAAGTCCAGAAAGAAGATGTGCACCAATTTGCCTTTATCTATTGCTTTAGTGACTCTTTCAAATAAACCATTCAGGTTAATTGGTAGGATCTCTCTTTCACAAAGCCAGGTTGGTTAGGACTTTAAAATTTTTAAGCTTCCAATATCCTTTCTTTATGAATTCCACACTGATGCATTCCTTGATGATGCATTCCATTACCCTACTTATGAGGCTAGTGAGGCTAGTCTGTATATACTTTCAAGGGTCGGTGAATGGACTACCCTTGTGCAAGGGGACCATCACAGATATTCACCTGTCCTCAGAAACATATTTAGAGGACAAGCGCATGGTGACTTGGTCTGTAATGACTTCTGTATGCAGTGTTTCCTACTAACAAGAAACCAGCCTGGTCTGTTGTCTGGACTCATATAGCTAAGATCCTTTACTTTGAAGAGGGCATACAATACTTGTTCTCTGCTAATAATGTGGGGAGTGATGATATGATTGTGTGGGAGGGGAAAGCATTGAGGGGAACAGGAAAAAACGTTTGAGGTAATTTGTCTGGGTCTGAATGGGTGCAGTCATTAGATATCAATTCAGTGCATTTTTGAGTACTGTTCATGAGAAAGATTTGTGGTTATCTTTGGAGGTGTTAGTAAAATTCAACTCTAATTTGATCTTAATAAATTTGATCTGCTTTAGTTTTCATTTAATATTCTGAGTTCAGTTTTAGAACAGTGGGAGTGTTTTTTTTTTCTGTTGTAAAGTTTAATTATATTGGAGTGACACCAAAGGGGATTTATTTCTGAATTTGGCATTATATCTATGATGCATAGGTATAGTTGCAATGGTTCAGGTGTCTAATGTTCCACCACATACATTTTATTGTTTGGAAAAGGTTTCATGCTGCAGCACCTGTTGTTCTATTAACTTCGTATTTGCCTTGAGTGATATTTACAAGTCCCCGAAGTTTAGTGTACTCCCATCTTTACACAGTTTGCTTGTTAGTCTAGAGGAATTTAGAGGTTTGATGGCTTCATCCACACAATGAGACATTCACACACACACACACACACACACACACACACACACACACACACACACACACACACACACACACACACAACACACACACACACACACACACACACACACACACACACACACACACACACACACACACACACACACACACACACACAGCTACATACACACACACACACACACACACACACACACACACACACATATACACACACACATACACACACACACACACACACACACACACACACACACACACACACACACACACACACACACACACACACACACACACACACACACACACACACACACACACACACACACACACACACACACACACACACACACACACACACACACAAATTCACCTGGGACCACTCATACCTCTCCATACTTACATGTTGCTGCATGCATATATACCCACTCACACATCCCATTACCTAGCCACAGATACTTACCTGATCCTGCCTTTTACATTATCTCCTCCATTGACTTCAGTGGGAGACCTCAGTTTTTGGAAGTATTTATTAATATAATTTATGCATCCATTCTCTGAATCATTTAGCTGCATATATCCCTTAATGCAGGCATTTTGTGGTGAGAGCCCATGGCTAATTAGTATAGGTCACACCCACAGTTACCTCAGTAACTACAGATCATGTAGAATCACTTTGGTAGGCTTGTGTCTGAACCAGAATGGGTCACTGCAGGTGGTAGTAGCTCATTTCAGGGCTTACCACTAGTAGCAACCCTTTCTGAATACCATCCACAGTCTTGAGTACTCAAAGTGGAATTTGTCTTGACACATTAGAAAACATGTGAAAGCTGTTATAAGGTAGATCTCACACATCCTTCAAAGAATGTACAAACACATTTTGAAAATGAAAAAAAACAGAGCACAGCTAAAGCTGACAAAGGCAGAATGTCAATATTCATGGACAGTAACTATCACATTTCAACTGATACATGCTATTTCCTTTTGCTCCGATTCAACCAACAGTTATATGGACTCATGGTCACTCTTTCATCCCATAGGTGCAGCAGTGGGCAAATAAATATCCACTGAGAACAAGATTCTCCACAATCATTAACTTGGCAATCCTGAGACTGCACAATGTAAAGGTAACATGAGCTCCCTGCTAGCAAATACCTCCAGTGCAGCACATAAAATAAGATCCGTGCTCCTTCCCATAGATATATAATTATTAATCTGAATGCTAATGACCTAATTTAAAGGGGATCCAGTGCCTGTCTGCCTGGGATGACATGCTGGACAAGCCACGCTGCTTCGCAAGGGACGGCTTGCACCTGTCACCCCTGGGATTCCGGATATTGGCAAAGGCTCTTGCCACCCCCATAGTGCCTTTTTTAGGCAAGGCTCAAATTCTAAACCTACCACCCTAGAATACAAAAAAGGAAAAAAACTAAGGGTAATGCTGCTCAATGCCAGAAGTCTAAATCTCAAAATGCACGCACTCGAGGCCCTTCTCAGTATGGAGAACATCGATGTCTGTGCTGTGACAGAAACCTGGTTCAAGGCTCCTGAGAGCACCCCAGCGCTATCAGGTTTTACCTCATATCATGCGTTCCGGCCCCAAAATCTGGACAATACCAAGAAAGGAGGGTATCCATATTCATCAAGGACACCCACACCTCAAGACTGGTGGCAACGCACGATGCATCGGAGACCATCCAGGTGCAATTAACCATAGGCAAGACTGCTCTGCAAATTGTAGCATGTTACAGGCCACCCTCACAAACTCAGGAACCTCACATGGCCTTCCTGAAAACACTAGAGGGATAAATGTATCACCAAACACCATCATACTAGGTGACTTCAATTACCCTAATATAGACTGGGAACACTACTCAAGCCCAAACACCCTAGCCCAAAAGTTCCTGGAATTCATAAACTCAAATGCCATGGAACAACTAGTCACCATCCCCACAAGAGGAGATAACATACTTGATCTCATCATCACGAACATGGGAGCACAATGTTCAACACCGGAGGTGTACCCCTCACTGGTGAGATCAGACCACAAACTAATCTCGCTGGAGGTCCTCATCCCACCCCACCTGAAATAAAAAGACCACAGTAAAGAACTTCTCAAAAGCCGACTTCACACTTCTAAAGACTAGTGTGGTCTCCTTTAAGGCCCCGAGCGGTGGAAAACAGTACTCAAGCCGCTGAATCACTTACAAATGCCTTCTACCAGCACCTGCAGGACTGCATGGATAAGGCAATCCCAAGCAAAACAAAGACTCTTTGTACCAAAGGCAAGCGTCCAGTCTGGTGGACCCCAGCCATAAACAAACTCTACAACAAAAGGAGGAAGCTACTACAAGATAGAGCAAAATCCTTAAAAGGTAAGACACCCTTGATCACTATAAGTAAAAAACTAAGAGCTCTCATAAAATCATCCAAAGCAAATTCCGAGAGAAAAATAGCTAAAGACTCAAAAGACAATCATAAGGCCTTCTTTAGCTATGTTAGAAACCTGGGAGGAAACTCCCAGATATGCTCAGAGCTAGTTCAAAATGATGTGAAGATTACTGATCCTACAGACATTGCCAACATACTGGCTGACAGGTTCAGTGCAAACTTCCCCTCCCCAAAAGGACAGATAGCTATAGCAACCGATTGCAGCCCCCGAAACATCTCCAGGGCCCAAGTGAGAACTGCTCTCTCCAAAGCAAAAACACAGCATCCATGGGACCTGATGGTGTCCCCAGCTGTGTGCTCCATGAACTCAATGAGGAATTAAACCCACAGCTAGGACAGCTGTTTAATCAAAGTCTTACCTCTGGATACGTACCCAGGGAGTGGCGCACTGCAACTGTGGTACCACTTCACAAAGGCGGTGCCTCCACCGACCCTGGAAATTACCGGCCCATTAGCTTGACAAGCCTTATCTGCAAAGCCATGGAGAGGATCATAATGGACCTCATAAATAAAGACATAGGGAATTTGCAGACTTTGGATCCAACCCAGTTTGGCTTTGTCAAAGGCAGATCATGCCTTTTAAACTTGGTTGACTTTTTCGTAACAGTCACCAAAGCCATTGATGAGGCAAAGGCAGTCCATACAGCCTACCTCGATCTGGCTAAGGCCTTCGATACAATACCCCATTTGGGTATCATTGAAAAACTCATCAGCTTAAATGTCAACCCATACATCACAAGATGGGTTGCAAACTGGCTGAGTGACAGAACCCACAGGGTCAGAGCTGCTGGCGCCATGTCAGACTCAAAGCCTGTCACAAGTGGTGTCCCACAGGGCTCAGTCCTGGGCCCACTCTTGTTTGGCATCTACTTTTCCGAAGTACAAGCAAACACAGGAGGGTTATGGCTGACAAAGTTTGCAGATGACTGCAAACTGGGCCATAGTAGAAAACACATCTGACACAGATATCCTTCAGAAGGGTCTCACAGAAACGGATAACTGGTGCCAGAGCCACGGCCTAAAGTTAAATGCCAAAAATGCATAGTCATACCCTTCGGGAAAAACAAGGTTACCCCTAGCTACCAAATAGGTGGCAATCCACTGAGCACAGAAGAAGTTATCAGGGACCTGGGGACCCAGGTTGATAGTAGTCTGTCATTCGACACCCATGTAGCTAAAGTAGTTAGGAAGACCTTCTACATTGCCCACCTTATCATGAAGGGATTCTCATCTAGATCAAGGGAGGTCATAGTCTCCCTTTACTCATCACTCATCAGACCAATGATTGAGTACAATGCCCCATTCGGAATGTATCTGACCCGACACTTGCAGCAGCTGGAGAGGCCACAAAAGTTCCTCACCAAAAGGATAAAGGGTCTCAAAAATCTGTCCTATGCTGCCCGACTGAAAGAACTCCAGCTCTATTCAGTCGCCACGCTTGCTCAGAGGTGACCTTTGCCTAACATACAAGGCCATGTCAAACCCAGATTTGATGAATATGCTTCACCTCAAAAATCTAGATCCATCAGAGCCACAAGGGCGGAGACTTAAACCTTGACACGGCTATTAATAGGACGTGCTGGAGGGATAGATTCATCACCCAAAGACTCCCTATGCTGTGGAACAAAATCCCGGTACATGTGAGGCAGAGCACCTCGCTGGCCTTGTTCAAGAGAAATCTTGACCAATGGATGGGAGATCGCAGATATACCCCAGGGATTACCTCAGTGTCACTGCTCAACAGAGGCACAGCAAAATAATGGGTATAGTTCCCCATACTAAAGGGGTGGCGTAAGCCACAAAACGATGGGCTAGGCTTGTAAATGCCCTCGGGCAGATAGCCTAGTATGAACCTATGAACCTATGAACCTATAATGCATTATCACTGATATGATTTTGCCTGCAAGCCAAATGTGACCAATCACTTATAAAAGCTGGTGGCATGGCATCAATTAATATGACTGGAAATAATTCTGGAGGGTATTGTTGTCAATCAAGCAAATTAAAAGATTTTTTTCAATAATTTTGATTTTCGTTTCTTCATTTATATAAAACACAATCACTTCCATTCTTACAGCATGACCATCAGTAAGTGTTATACATTGTAGTCAATAAAGTAACATGTAGGTCATAAAACATATCTATTCACACTATATACAAAGATGCTTTCTCATTCAATTCCATTGTTATAAAAACAGCACATACAATAAGGATTTCAAGTCCATAGTTTGACTGTGTGATCATGTGCAGGGGTGTAGCTAGGATTTTCAAATTTGTACTGACAGCTCTCAAACTGCTACCCCCCTCCCCAGCCAAGCTACGACCATTCTCGTAATTCACGGTTCGCTCTTTTAGTGTCGATGAAGAGGCATTCACTGTAATGCCTCTTCAGTAATATAATATAAATTCACTCAAACTCGGTTCCTTGAATTGAAAAATAACCTGAAATGTCAGTTCTTATGCAGCATGGTAGTTGGGGTAGAGACTTTATGCTTTTGTTTTCTGTAACTAAGGTACAGGTTTTGAGCTCGAGTAAATTACTAACCACCTGCTACCACTAACTAGGATGTTTCATTCACACACACCCCTACCTACCTCTTAGTGCAAGAAATATGGACAAAGCCTAAAATAAACAGGGACAGATATTAAATATTAAATAATGTTCTCGTGAACTTAGAAAGTTGCTAGAATAACAGGATTTGTGCTAGTATGAGAAAGTTGCTAGAACAGGATTTGTGCTAGTATGAATTTTTCTAAAGGACATGAAGTCTGAAGCTCAAATATCTGTCATTTAGCAACTTCAGCCTTCAATGATTTTCTAGAAAATCACAAAATTTATGAGGAACAGACAAAAAATATGGGGCAAAAATCTGGGCATTCTGCAAAATGTGGACAGTTGAGAGGTATGCTACCTACCACACACACCCACACCTCTCAACCTCTTATAGCTACAAACTCATAAATAAAACTGAGGCAAAGGCCCAAAAATAAGGACATTTTTTTTTAATTATTGCTCTTATAAACTTAGAAAGATAATAGAATAGTAGTAGGTCTTGCATCAATACGAATTTTCTGAAAGGTATGAAATCTGAAACTGAAATGTCTGCATTATTTTCTAACTTCAGTCTTTAACAATTTGCCACTAAGTTGCCAGAAAACTGCAATTTTATGAAAAATGGACCAAAAATGTGATGCAAAAATATAAAATTGCCAGACAATACAGCTGGGAACCTGTCAAAGGAGGGACACCATTTTAATATGAGCATAGTTAACTTAGAGCAGCTGACAAAATTAGAGAATCTACATGCATTTCTGAAATAAAAGTAATGTATAACTCTGATCATTACAGTTATTGTAAACCCTCCATGTTTTCTTCCAAAATTGCTATTTTGTGGAGGGATCATTAGGGGAAGAGCAACATTTTGAGCCAAAATCAGGGACAGTTGAGGTTTGGCTATGCCTAATTCTATAAAGCAATTTATTTGCATGTACCTCTCAACCTGTTAATGCAATAAATCTGGACAAGGCCAAATATATTGAGGGAACATATAAACAGTACTAAAAATTGCTCTTGTATAAACTGGGACAGTTGATAGAACAGGTCTTATTTTAGCATGCATTTTTCTGAAGGTTATAAAGTCTGAAACTAGTGTGTCATTATTTAGTGACTTAATTCCTAAATCATTTGCCAGCAAACCACAAATTGAGGAACAAACCAAAAATAAGAAGCAAAAAATCTATTCATTCTTTGAAAATCTGGACAGTTGGGAGGTATAGTTCAGCTGGGGCTGTCTAAGTCTGCCGCCCTTCCCCCTCACAAAACCATGGTCAAATGGAGCCTCCCCCTGCAGCCATTCCAATGATCCACTACTTTGCTATCCATTTACCATAAACACTAATGTGCATACTGATTTACTTCTATGATGATTTGAACTTCATTTGAAAGTTTTATTTTGCATTTTACAGCACAAACACTAAGACATCTGCGAAACAAACTTGGCATTAAAACTTCTCTGCCCTTGAAACTCACATTCATTGAAACATTAAAACCCACATTCAAAGAAAAATACATTTTACCCGTGGCAGATAAAAATTAATTCTGGGCTGCTTTTAAATCACAGGCCCCTTGCATATGAAACATACATGTGCTCTTTGATACACCTTCCTATTGCTTTGAACATTTTTCCAGTAAACAATGAAACAAAACTGCCCAATTCAGAACATTTCCATCATAAAAGTCTACTCAAACTTCTACAGTCCACCATTATCAGTAAATAATATGCACAATCTCTGAAGTAGTAAAAAAAGTCATCTAAATGATTCCACGTTAAATAAATCTAACTAATGAAGAGGTTGCTGCTAGCAATCACCTTTATATTTCATGGCTTTACCGAAAAATAAAGTGCCTGATGCCCCTGAGGAATAAATTGCCTAAATTACATTAAAAATAAGCTAGTAATATTGCAATAGGAAATGGATGGCAAACTGATAAGCTCATAGTTAGTGTCTTAACTTTCAGTACAGCAGCATTCACCCCTTATGGGAGTAGAACCAACAACCTTCTGCATTAAAAGCAAGTACACATGTTGTGCTACTAGCAATGTGAGCCGACTTAGCATAATCAGCACTAAACTTCTCTTCTCCTGCAGCTCTCAGCTCCTTGTAAAATCTACGCAATACTCAACTACATCTCAACTTCACAGCACAAGAAGTCTGGAAAAAGCCAAATTTATTGGGGTGGGTCAAAAGGGCAAAAAACAGGAACACATTAAACATTGCTTGTATAATCTTGGAAAGCTGCTATAATAAAATGCTGTGTTTCCATCATACATTTTACTGCCAAGGTCCCTGTGCAAAATAGTCAGAACATACCACTATGCCAAATCACCTGCTTTGTGAAAGAGAGGAAGACTGAAACTTAAATGGCTATCATTTAATGAATTCAGTTCTCACCATAGCTGTCAACCTCTTAGCACAAAACACCTGGACAAACCCAGTAATGAGGGAATACAGCCCTCAAACATATTCAGTGAATTCAGTTCTTGCCATAGCTGTCAACCTTAGCACAAAAAACCTGGACAAAGCCAATAACAGGGTATTACAGTCCCAAAAATAAGGACACATTTCAAATAGGCATAAACTTAAAGCAATTTCTATAAAAAAGGTTGTGTTACTATATATTTATTGCTAGAATAAAAAGTTGTTTTACTATGTATTTTCTGAAGAATATGAAGTCTGAAATTCAAATGCCTGTCAATTTTACTTCTGACGAAACAAAAACAATTTTCAGCAGAGGCCCAGGGAGAAATACTGTAGACACATGTCTTTGTAAAATGGCAGGACACCAGAGCAAATCCACACAGACACAGGGATAAGATGCAGACTCCACACAGAAGGCACCCCAGCCAAGAATCAAACCAGAAAACCTATAGCTGTTAGGCAACAATACTGCCACTGCAGTAAGTAAAGGTCCTAATTGAAAAATTGAATAAAAAACAAGGAAAATAAGCAATGTCTGAAATAGAAGTTTGACTCACAAGTATGGTATAACCACACTGCCCTAAAAATATGCTGCACATTGTGACATCACAACCAGATAATGCTTCAACCTGCAGTTTAAAATGGTGGGCAGAGTTTTTATACACTTATCAGCGAAAGCACTTTGTAAAGTACTCTGCCTGATTCACAACTTGTGAATCAGGCAGAGTACTTTGTACTTGCTGGATTTGCACTCTTTCTTCCTGACTGCTTTTTCACACTCAGAAGTATTCAATAAGAGCAGGCTTGTTCTGCTTTGTCTGTCTGTCAGTATCACTGCTATTGGCACTGGATTTAGCATGCACATTTGTTAAAGCTAAATTCTTTACAAGTGATGCAGGAATATAGGAAGTAATTACATCAGATTTATTCAATTTTAGGATTAATGCTTTAAATATTCACCTACACTTTTTCAGTCTTTTACAAGAACACATATTAAGGAGATTATGGTCAGTGCCACTTGTTAGTGTGTTGTACAAATATGGGTAACACGCAAAATTCCATCTCCTACAAGGTTCTGCTGCATATCATAAAATATACCACTTGTTGCTTTTATAAAGCAAGTCATATTAAGATTTATGCAAGGAAGAAAAACTAGCATATGGGGGCAACAGTCATGTAATAATTATGACTGGACCCATTACTGCATCTTTCACTTTCAAAAATAGTAATTTCCCAGCTCACACTTTATTCTCTGTGGTTTAATCAAACTATGTACTACTTGATAAACAATGCTAATTTAAAACAGAAAATCAGTAATGTATACACGCAGACACACACACACACACACACACACACACACACACACACACACACACACACACTATTACTCACCGACCCTTGGTTGCAACCGTTGCAAGACTGAAGTGAGACCATAACGAATCCTCCTCCCGCTTTGACCAAAAGCATTTGAAAGGAATCCTCCTCCCGCTTCAACCAAAACGAATCCTCCTCCTCCCGCTTCGACCAAAACGAATCCTCCTCCCGCTTTGACCAAAAGGATTTGAAAGGAATCCTCCTCCCGCTTTGACCAAAAGCATTTGAACTGGCCGGTTGGCCGGAAATACATGTGCGGAGCTCCTGACTGGCTGCGCTGATGTCATCGTGCAGTAAAGCGCGAAAATAACATAAAAGTGGACATTTAAAATGCTACCCCCCCTTCTACATAAGTTGTACTGAAATCAGTACAGTGCGTATGCCTCCCAGCGTCCCTGATCATGTGTATATTTCTAGGTTCCTTTGTACCTTGTTAGTATGTAGTATGTATGATGTTTTATGCTAATATGATGTTAAAGACTTGTTCCCAAATTTCTCGGGATTTCATATTTTTGTTTCTTTCATCCATTACTATTTTATGGGCTAAAAGATGTTTTATAGCTATTTTTTGAATCCCTCTGAAGATATATTTGTAGGGTCTAACCATTTAAGAGCTATATATAGCTTCATTAGTAAGAAAATTATTATAACTATATTCACTTGTTTCCCTGATATGTTAGATGGGCAAATATGTAGAAGGGTAAGTATGGAGAGGTATGAGTGGTCCCAGGTGAATTTGTGTGTGTGTGTGTGTGTGTGTGTGTGTGTGTGTGTGTGTGTGTGTGTGTGTGTGTGTATGTGTGTGTGTGTGTGTTTCCCATTTTTTGCAGTTGTATCTTGAGGGAATTCCAGAGTTTGTACACACATTTGCAACTCCAAAATATATGCATTAGGTTTGCTATCTGGTCCTTGCAGTGTGAGCAGTATGGTGATTTGGATGAATTGAATCTGTGGAGTATTGAGGTGTGAAATATGTATTATTATTTATCATGAGCTGTGTGTATGACAGTTTTTTAAGGGGTATACTTTTCAGTGTTAGATTGATTGCATGACTTATTTGCTGGTCATCTACGAATGGCTTTAATTTTCTCCAATAGTTAGAGGAAAGTAGGTCCTTCTGAAATTTGATTTCACCTATCATATTATATGAGTTAGATATTGTTTTCCTTGTTGTAAAAATAGTCTTCCAAGCAGAGTACAGTTTTTCATGTCACTATTAAGTATAGTAAAGTTTTGGAGGTAGGTGGAACACAACTCTTTGATTTGTCTTAGAATTATTAGATATGATTTGGGTAGATTTAGGATACTTCTCATTTCTTGGGTTGCACAGTTAAGGTATGGGTAGATATATTGGATTATTTTGTCCTTTAATCGAGGAAAAGAGTCAAGGTCTAGCATCTTGTTATTTATTTTTAGATTTGGATTTTTATGGAGGGGTTGTAATGTTACCATAGCTTGCCCAAGGTTTAAAGAATGAAAGAGTTTTTGTGTTATATTTATAGAATGTTTTAAGGGATCTATAATGTTATAGGTTTGTAAATCTTTTTTGTTTAAAAAGGGAAGCACTTTGGGATTGATGCCTAGTGCTTTAATGCACCTATAGAATATTGTCACCCAAGGAGGTGACCAAGTTTTCATTGTCGGGTTATGTTCTGCTATTCTCAATATTCTGTTAGTGTTGCTAATAGAGTAATACGTTTTAAAATCTGGCAGGTTCAGACCCCTTTGCTCTTGGGAAGTGTTAGTTTCTGATACAAGATTCTGTTTTTTTTTTTGGGTTTCCATATGAATTTTGCTAGCAAGGTATACATTTGTTTGAAAAATGTATTATGTATAGTTATCTGTGATGCCATAAATATATATGTTAGTCTAGGTAAAATGTTAATTTTGATTATTGATACTTTGGCCAGAAATGGTAGCTTAAGTTTATTCCATCTTTTACAGTCTTGCATTATGATTTGCCATTTAAGAGTTATGTTATGCTGGTAGAATTACTTTTTGCTCTGGAAGAAAGTAATTCCCAGATATTAAGTTTCTTCTTTATTTTTTATTGTATCTATTAGTGGTATTAATGAGATAAGTTTGGGTGGCCTTAAGGGGAAGATATTAGTTTTATTGAGGTTTAATTTGTAGTTAGACATGATTGAAAATTGTTCAATTGCAGTTATTATTTTGGTTATGTCTGCGTTTGGTGTAGTGAAGTATATGTTCAGATCATCTGCGAAGGCAGTGAGATATACTTTGAAGTTATGTGTTGAAGGGGGATTATGGTATGTTTTTTGTTTAATATAAAGAAATGGAGGGATTCTAGGTATAGGTTGAATAGAAAGGGCGATAACGGACATCCTTGTTTTGTTCCATTTTTTTATCATAATTCTGTCCGACCATGTTTTATTTATATATAGGGATGTGTATGGATTGCTATGGAGAATTTGGATGATCTGAATGAAATTGATAGGTATGTCAAAATAAGGTAATGTTTGAAGTAAAAATTCTAGGTTGACCATGTCAAATGCCTTGTGGGCATCTACTACCATTGCATAGATAAACCAAAAGGAGCAAAACTAAGAAAATACAAAGTGAACTGGACGACCAGGAAAGTAAAAGTAAAATTTTATTGAGCGCTTTCGCCAATTTTTAACTGGTTCTTCCTCAACAGTGATGAAAGCATAGGTCAGAATGTTGGTGAAGCCCCTGTAGTGGCTTACAGAAAGGACACCAGCATCAAGAATATCCTTGAAAGAAATCCATGTAGTAGTACTACCAATAGACTGGGAAAAATGACCAAATGTGGGCAGTGCACGCAGTGTAAGCACATATTAGAAGGAGACAGGGTTTTACTCGAAGGTTATGGATGGGTTAGATTATTTCAGAAATATAATTGTGGCAGCAAAAAAGTAATTTATGCCAGCATTTGTCAAACTTGTATGTTATTCTATATCGGAAAAAACAAAAATGCTTTTAGAACCCACATTTATCAACATATTTATGATATAGACAAATGTAATATTACAAATGCATTAGCCAAACATATCAACCTTCATCCAGGTCACTATTTCAAGTTTATAGTTCTTGAACAGATCATCATAGATGAAAGGGGCAGCCCTATTGACCATTTACTGGAGTATAAAGAACTACTATGGCAACTGAGGGTCAATGCCACCACTAGCCCAGGGCTCAATGATATGGTTTCACTTAGCAGCTTTTTAAAATTAAAAGCAGACTTCTGCATTTAAATATTCCATGTTTTTTACAACCATGGCAAGAATGTTATTGATTTTATTTGTTCTTGGTTATGAAAATATAGCTACAAAGAGATATAATACCTATGGTCAAAATTTACATGACTTGCTAGTAAAATGCATTAAGGGAGCCTGTAACTTTAAAAGTGGATGTACTTTTTATAGTCTTTTTAATTGATTTATTGCACTGGTTATATAAGACTCAGTGTGTAACTTGATTTTATTCTGAAGAAATCATAGTTAAAAATTGATGAAAGTGCTCAATAAAATTTTACTTTTACTTTCCTGGTCGTCCAGTTCGCTTTGTATTTTCTTACCATTGCATAGATATTAATATTCCTCTGATTTGCAAAAGATATTAATGCATCCAATGTTAGAGTGTTGTTGCTGGTCTGTCTTTGTGGTGTGAACCCAGATTTCTCTGGAGAAATGATTTTCTCTATCAGGTTTTTTAATCTATTTGCGAGTATTGAGGTCAGAATATTTGTATCTATATTTAAAAGGGAGATGGGTCTATAACTATCTGGGTTTTGGGGGTCTGCATGTTCTTTTAGTATGAAAATAGTTTTGGAGGCATTGAAATGAGTATCATTTATGTTGTTATTTGTTATATAGTTCAGCACATAGTATAGTAGTTTAGCAATTGGGGGGGTGAAAGTTTTATAAAATTCTGATGTAAGTCCATCCAGTCCTGGGACCTTATGTGACTTAAATGTTTAATTGTTGTGCTTATCTCATTGATGGAAATAGGTTCCGTTAGCTTTTTTGTTGATTTAAATCTAGTTTAGGGAATTTTAGTTTTTGAAGAAAAAGCTTTTTGTCTTCCTTAGAGGTTTGTAATGTTTGTTCTCCATAGATTTGAGAGTATATTTGTTGGAATATTTTGATAATTTCTTCATTTCTTGTGTAGTTTTTGTCCTTGTAATTTATTTCTGGTATATTTTAGGTGGTTTTGTGTTGAGAGATGATTCTGGCCAAGGCTCTGGATGGTATTTGGGCTTCCTTTGCATAATTAGCTAACATTCTTACCTCATAAAATGACAGATTTCTGGTTTCTAGCATATAGAGGTCTTGTTGTAGTTTTAGGAAATCAACTTCAGTTTGGCTATTAGGGTTATTTAGTAGTTTTCTTTCCATTTGTTCTACTTTCCCTTTCAATGTATAGTCCTCTTTTAGTTATATTTTTTATAATATGCTGCTTTTTTGATGAATGTTCCTCTGATTTGTGATTTAACTGCAGCCCATTCTATGTCTATTGGGATTTGGGATCTGGAGATATTTGCAAGGATTGTCTTTAATATTTCTTCAAAATTTTTTATTACATCTGTGTTGATGATCAGGTTAGGATTCAATGACCAGTTATGACCTCTATTAGCTAAGTATATTTTTTTTGTCCCCAATGTGACTTTGGAATGATCCAAGAAAAATCTAGTGTATATAACTGTTGTTGGATCCATGTTAATGAGTATGTCTGAGATTAAAAAGAAGCCTATTCTTGACCACATTTTGTGGCACTGCGAGTAGAATGTGAATTTCCCAGACTTATTTTCATTATTCCCATATTTAAAAGGGTCATATAGTTTAAAGTCTTGTTTACGTTCATTTAGAGCTATTGTGGCTTGTTTATTATGTGTTTTAATCTGGTTAGATTTGTCTTTTTCTGGGTTTTGATATGTGTTCCAGTCACCCCCACTTATTAGGTAGTGATCTTTAAGTTGGTTTAGAATTGGGTAAAGTGACATAAAAAAGTGATGCTGGTTACTACAGGGTGCATATAGATTAAGCACCATTATGGGTTTTGGTAATCCTGGGTTGGTAAATGTTGAGTAACACCATCTTCCCTCTTTGTCCACCTTAGTCTCAAGTATCTTGTCTTGAAATTGATTTTTAATTATTATGGCAACCCCAGCACTGTTTGTTTTATCCCCTGTTGCAATAATTTGTCTTATCCATTTTTCCCCAATTTCTGTCCATTGTTCTGTAGTTAAGTGTCTTTCTTGTATTAATATAACATTGGCTTTGGTTTTTAGGGTAAGATGTAAAAATAGTTTTCTTTTTTCTTTATTTTGGAGTCCTTTAACATTTCATGGCTCTATTTCCCACATTTATTTGTTAAGTATGTTTGTTCTACATGACTTGTATGTTAGTATGGTTTTATGGTCTTTGTATGTGATGTTGATATGTGTTTTTGGAAAGCATCTAACTATTCCCATCCCTACCCTGTGCCTACCCACTGTACCCCTGGACCAGGAATAAAAGAGAGAATAAAGTGAGAAATTAATGTATAATTTTAGTTTCCCTCTGATCTTTGGTTGTGTTTCTCTTTGTGTGTAGGTTGAAAGGTTGAAAGCATGTTACCCCTCTTATGTTACTATATACACTACGGACAAAGCTTAACAAACTAGTTCCCTAAAAACACTGCTATGAAATATTCCTAGTCTCTTCTTAAAACTATTATACAATTATGGTGTTATGGTTACAGCACAGAACTTATAGCTTTTTAGCATGCAGCTTATTCCTTCTAATAATGTATTTTTAAACATGTTAGAATCCTCAGTTAGCTATATCAAGATGCACAACAATGTAGCACAGATTTTAAGGCAGACTTGTCTTGTTTACATTTTCCTATTCCTTATTCTTCTCTTACCTTCCCCTCTCCTTTAAACAGTTTTTCTGCCCTACTTCGGTGCCTATACAGACTTCTGTGCCAATCTATAGCAGGTTCCAGGAAAAAAAAAACATTATTGGCACCTATAATCAGAAGTAGGAAAATGAGGGGAAGAGAGAGAGAGAGCGAGAAAAAAAATGTTTTCAGGCTTAGCCATGTATATATTCTGCCAAAGCCTACATATTTAGATTATGTTTATGTTTCCTGCAGTCATAGTTTATATTTGTGTGTTCTTGTATTTTCCTTTTCTAAAATGCATTTACACTTTATTTATCTTTATTCAAGTCAAACATCATTATTTCTGTCATTCTTCCTTAAGATAGGCTGGTTCTGATAGTTTCTCATGTAGTAATAAAGTCTGGATTGTTTATGATAAGTCTTAGTAAGAGATTCACAGTCTTATTGGTTGTTTTGGTAAAATCATATCTTAATTTTCAGATTCTTGCTTTGCAGGTTTCTGGTCATCTTTCAGTCTGGTTTACCTTATCAGTTTGTTTAGGTCATTTTATGGGTGTCTATGGCAACATTAACTTCTTAAACTTGCTTCATCTTCATTCCATGTCATTTTTAGTTTGTAGTGGAGCCATTGAGGTTGAAGGGGGAATGATTATGCATACCAGAGTCCCAGAAGGTGGTTCCTTCCTAAAAATTGTGCATTGGAAATGGCAGTTGAATTTTGGTTCCTACCCATTTTTCAGTTCTCTTTCCTGTGCTCCTTGTAGCTGCATTCATTGATTTAAAGGCCTAGGGAGTAAGGGGAAGCTCTTAGGGTTGAATCCCATCCAAAATGGTCGCAATTCAGTTCATTTTTCATTTGAGGGACACCTGCAACATTTTTGTTGTTTTATTTCATTTCTGGAGGTGGAATCTGCTTGAAAACAGATAAGAATGTGTCTTTTGCCTCTTTGGGGTTAGCGACCATGTATTTAACCTCTTTAACACTGAAAATTAGTTGATTTGGATATTTCATCTGGAATGTGATTTTCTTTTCTATCACAAACCCGCAATATGAAGACAGAAGTTACCTTGCTTGCCTTATCTGGATGGAAAGGTCCTAGGCAAAGGAAATTTTATTATTATTCCAGGTGAGTGTACCTTTCTTCTTGGCTTGAAATAGGATTTTATTTACATTTTGGTAGTTTAATATTTGAATATAAACAGGTCTTGGTCTCAGTGATGACTGTGTTTCTCTCAGAGCTCTGTGGGCTCTCTCTATTATCACTTGCTGAATTTCTTCAGGGTCATCCAGCAAGGATTTTATTATGAGTTTGATAGTTGGTATTAGATTATTATGTGACACAGTTTCAGGGATTCCTCTGATGATAATGTTGTTTCTTTGTGACTTTGCCTCAAGGTCTGTTATTTTTGTTTGTAAACTTTGCAGATCTTTGTTATGGGAATCAATTGTTTGAGCAATAGAGTCTATTTTTATTTCTTTTTCTAGTATTTTCTTGCCTCAGATTTTTCCATTCTAGTTAGTATTTGGTTAAATGAATCACCAAATGTTTGAAATTGTAAAGATAGTAGTTCCAGTATTGCTTGCTGAATAGGTAATAAGGTAGTTTTAATGTCTTCCAGGTTAGCTGGCTGGTCTGCCTTGGCTTTGCCCGTAGATTTAGTATTGTCTGATTCTTTATTTGTCCTTAGTCTTTTTGGAGTTGTATCTTTATCTGGAGAGGCCAGTACCGATAATTTGGTTTTAGTTGTTACAGTGTCCATATTATTTTCTTCTTTTGACATACTGCTGCTTGGTACTTTTTCAGACTTTGTATACGAGTGCAGGGCCCCAGTACCACATGGCTTTGTTGTTTCTAAGATCTTCGATAATCCTATTGTTTTTAAAAGGAATCTGCTGCTATTTTTTCTTCCTTTGATTGCTGTTTGTTATCTGGAATAGATGTTCAGTCTTATTTCTGCATTTTTTATTCCATGATGCCTTCTGGGTTTATTTTAATCCAGGGTATTTCAGAGAGCTAGGTGTTAGCAGTGCTCACAGAACAGCAGCCATCTTGTATGCAAACCTTGCTATGGGTTTATATGAACTGGAGTATTTGTATCACTCTGAATTTTTCAATAATCATGTAATATATTATTATAGATTTATTGATGATCTCATTTTTATATGTCAAGGAGGTTGTGAAGAAGTTAACAAATTTGTTAGTGGGCTGCATCAGAACAGGTTTGGTTTTTGTTTTAATGGTTTGCAAGTTGCTAGGGGTGTACCTTTTTTAGATATTGCACTTACTATTAATAATGACGAATTGATTACATCAGTCCTTAGGAAATTTGAAGATGGAGGTCAGTATTTATTTGGCAGTAGCTGTCATCCACCCCATACTATTTCTTCACTTCCTTATGGTGAATGTATTAGGATTAGAAGATTATGCAATAACGAGGTGGATTTTAACAGAGAAATTGATAAACTATATTATATGTTTATTTCCAGGGGACACCATCCGGATAATGTATCTACTGCTATCAATAGAGTCATAGAGGGAGGCCGTACTAAGCATAGAGCCCAGGATTATGTTCAAAATTATGATGATACGGTTAACATGTATGAAAATAGGATAGATAAAAAGTAAAATATACTTCATTACCACTTATGGCTTATTTAGTCCTATACCTATTGATATAGTAAAATATTATTGGCAGTATTTATTTAAATACAATGAGCTAGCCAATTTTTTGTGCCCATATATAGGTGTATCATACAAGAAAGATAGAAACCTCAGGAACATCTTAGCACACAATAATTTTACCTTTCCAGTTGACCCCATTACCATTGTTGACGTGCCCTTAGGCACTTATTCGTGTGGACATTGTAATGCTTGTATATATATATATATATATATATATATATATATATATATATATATATATATATATATATATGGTTAGAACATTTGATTTTATTAATGGACACAGGTTTTCTCCATCAGAAATATTTAATTGTGAAACACATGGGGTTATTTATGCCCTACAAATGCTCATGTGGCCTTGTATATATTGGAGAAAGAAAAAGAAAGTTTAAATGCAGGCTACAAGAGCATAGTAGGAATATAAGAAACATTAAGACAGAGAGACCTATGGGCAAACATTTTTTAGAATGTCATAATTCCAATGTGCATGATTTGAATGCTAGCATTCTGGAAAGATTACCTGTAGGAATTTGTTCAGATGAAGTATATAAAAGGAAATTAATGTACAAAGAGAGTCTGTATATTTTAAAGTTTAACACTATGTCCCCTCTGGGATTGAATCTTGAATGTAATTGGAAAGTTTTGATTTAATTGATTGCTTTTAATTGTATAATTGATGTGTGGGTGTAGATATAAAGGTGTGTCTTTTTAATAGTTTTTTTGCACTCTTTGAAGGCTTGTGCCGAAGCGCTGGAGAGAGAATAAATTCTGTTGACTGGTCCTGGTTCTTGGTTGTTGCATTTCTATCATGGGGGGGGGTGTCAGGCATACTGTAAGCGTATTTGAGCCCTGTGGCTCAGGTTTGCTCCTACCTTAGCACAGCTTGGCAAGGGGGTGTGTATGAGTCTGCCTAGCACTCTTGACATTGCCTAAGCGGGTGTGCGTGCTGCGCACTGGGTTTTAAAGAAAAAAAATTAAACCAGGAAATAGCAGCTCTGTGCACATTTGAGCAGTGTGTCTGCACAGCACGCCCCTAGGCTTAAACAGGAAGGCAATGGGAAGGGAAAACAGCAGTAGGAAGTTAATCAAGGAGAACTAACATAGCTGGCAGGTGAAAAGTATCAGAATCGGCCAATTACACAGGCAGCAGACCAGCCCAGCCCAGCCCAGAGCACTATAATAAACTATGCAAACACCTTCCCCTCTGGTTCTTCCCATACTCTACACCACCAGTATATACAAGTGGGGAACTTTTAACAAACAAACCTACAAAATGATAGGGGCTGCAGCAGGCGTCATACAACAACATGTGCAAGAGGCTGAGGGTGGTGAGGATGTGAATGCTGTCGACCAACCCACAGTGAAGAGACGGAGAAGAGTGTACAGACCCAGGGTAACTTACCAGGGGCTACATGAGCTGGAGATAGTGGAGCGTTATAAGGTGGACAGGGACCTCCTACAGCAAATTGTTGAGCTGTGCCTGCCACGCCTGACACACTAAACTGACAGAGGGGAACCCATCCCTGTGGATACCAAGGTATGTGTACGCCTAAGAATACTAGCCAGAGGTACCTCCCAAAGCTCAACTGGGGATATCATGGGGATGTCACTGGCATCAGCATCCAGAGTATTCCACCAGTTCCTGGATGCCATGTCAGCACATGCCGGTGAGCACGCATATTTCCTCAACACCCATGAGGTGTTGGCCAGCAATATGCATCTCTTCCACCAAATAACTGGTGTGGAGTGGCAAAACTCAATAACTCCTTGGCTTGGACAGTGCAAAAAGTTTATTCCAAGAACGAAATGAAAGAACAACTAAAAAAACTCCAGGTTAAGTGCTTTCATCTGACCAAAGCAGACTTCTTCAGAACAACAACAATTGATACTGCACCAATTAAATAAACTTTTAGGCACCAAAAAACATTTCTCATTAAATGATTTAAAGGTATATCCATATAATACATACATAGACAACCCTATCCCTATAATTACAACTGATACTCACATACTAATAAAACATGAATATAAAAATATAAATATAAATATAAATGTAAATATAAATATAAATAGTCATATATAAAATGTATTATGATGTATGTTAATGTGTACATGATGTACCGATGTAATTGCTGTATTCAAAGCCGGTATTCTGACCATAAAAAAACATAAAAGACCTTAAAAACCTAAAAAATGAAATGTAATATAATACTTGACCAAAAGAACTATGCCAAACATAAGAAAGGTTTTATACTAATAAAAGCATTGATACCAGGAAGCCTAGTGGCATCAGTAATTATCTGCCATTTACTCTCCTTCATAGCCAAAAAGGCTTTGACATTTCCTCCATATGCTGTAATGCCAACCTGATCAATGATTACAAATTTAAAATAATGCGTATCTCCACTTTTTAATATATGCCTATAAAGGGCATTCTTTTTGTCTTTATTTTTAATACTATAAAGATGTTCATAAATACGTCGTCTCAGCTGTCTCTCGGTCGATGTTTGGCAGGAAATTGTAATACTAAATACGTCGTCTATTTGGCAACATGTCAAACATGTTCAGCGTTTTATATCGGGAAGACCGAGAGACAGCTGAGACGACGTATTTATGAACGTATTTATGAACATCTTTATAGTATTACATTAGATATTAGATTAGATATACAAGCAGTACACAGGGGAAAGTACCCCAGACATACAGTATATACTGTGTCACTGTGAAATGGAGACACCCTTGGAATTGTACATACAGGTTTGCATCACAGTAACTGGTCCTGTAGTAGGGGATACCGGTGATGTCTGCCCGAACACTTGCAGATCACAAAGAAGGTATGACTGATGTACTGGGAAACAGCTGATGTACATGCACATGCCAGCATAACTGGAATGCCCCATGCATATCTGTGTGTCAGATGCAAGTAGTGTCCATAGCACACATGCACCCAGCTCACGCAAACACCCACATGTACCTCTCTGGTCATATCCCTGTTGTGGGGGATGGGTACAGTAAGACCCCACCTGTATATGGCAATAGTGGAAGAATGAAGCATGCAGTGCGTCCCATGCAGGTGTGTCCCTAGCTGTAGGTAACACCCTGCCAGCATCCACACCACCTGATCAAGACTGATAGAAGATAATGGCATGAACACCTATTACACCTACCATGTCATCCCAGGGGAATATACTGTATGGTGGTCTGAGACTGTAGGACTGACAGAATGCAATGACCTGCCACATCTGGCCTGCAGCAACACCTAATGCCCTACAGACTTCTGCCAAAGGCCTGTGTCTCACATGTACTGCCAATGCATGTTATGTCATGGACACCCAAATAACAACATAACACACTCCACATAAGCCATATGCAAGGCCATGTAGACAAACCACAGTAACATGTCCACCATGTCCCACTGCATGAACTGTGGATCAATGCTAACACACACCTGTAATGGGGTGATACCCTTAGAGAAAGTATCAGAGAATCTATGCATAATGTACGGAAGAGGTTAGAATAACAGAGGAGGGGGTGGGAGCATGTACAGCAAGGAATGTGCAGGGTCCGACACCAAGCTGTGTGCACACACACTATCCCTGGCTGCAAATGCATAAATGGGTGGCTACACACCTGCCCGTACACCACAATAGGGTTAATTTCCTGACCCATGGCCCCTGCCTTTGGGTAACCTGTGCGAATTTGTACAGCTGTGAGGCATTGCCACAGCAAGATAAGCCCATACTGTCATGTTGATGGCTGTACAAGTATGGGATCTCTGCCAGCACTGTACCAAGGTGCTGAACCAGGTACACAGACCCAGCAGCAAGTGTCTGCAGCTCCCCCTCCAGAATGGCATAACTTACCATGAATATGTAGGTGTCTGCTCACAATACCGGACACAGCTGCAGTCACCCTTGTCCCCATGACATCACTGTGAGCAAGAATGTTCACCTGACAGTACATGAGGACAGAAAACATCACTGTGTATAACAGTACACATGTCTGAATATCTCTGCTAACAGCAGTACCATGCAGCTGAAGCAGCACAGGCACAATCACCTACCGCACACACTATCCCCTGCACAGTTTGTCCCCATATTGCAAAATGATCGATGGATAGCCTGCAGAAATAGTATGTTACCTGTAGGTGTACAACACAAAGGTCAGCACTGCAGTACAAACTACCTGGAATTGGTCTACACATCCAGTACAGAATGGCACACTGGGCATGCTCACACACTTAGAGAAATGAAGGCAATGTCAGTCAACAACATACTGAAAGGTCATACTGGGCATGCTCACACACTTAAACAAATGAAGCCCATAAATGCAAACAGCAGTGGACCATATCTGGCAGTTGCAGATGTTAGTGCAGACACTCCTCAGTATCACCACTCATGCTTTGCACACACAGTGGATAGGAATACAGACATATATCCAAGGACAACACACTATAATAAGCCCAAAGTAGATGTACATAGATGTGTGAAAAAGAGTGACTGTGACAAGGGGCCATCCATTACGAGGCCTGACCCACTCAGCACACAGCCAAATAGCTACAGCCACATGAGGTTCAGATGTCACTCACTGTAGACATTAGCCATTGGTATCTGTCAGCATTATGGACTATGTGGTGCAAGTGCTAACTGTGCAACATGACTGTACAAGGAAGTAGTCATCTAGCAGCTGTATACATGTACCTGCGGAATATAACCCATGTGGTGTGTCAACCTCTAGATGAATGGGTTATGGCCCATACACACACACTGCCCTTCCCATAGCCCTACTATGACAAGCCTGCTGAGGTCATCCTCTTTGAAATACACCCTTAGGAAAGGTGTCGGACAGTAATCTCCATGGCGCGTCCTATAACTGCTCACTGCTATAGTGTGGTAAACTAGTTAGGTAGGAGTTCTAATCCCAGAAATGGCAACTGTGTGTGTGAGTGTGTGTGTCTGTGTAGAGAGCAATGCTTTTTAGGCTAGTCACACTCACTACAATTCAAATGCCCTACTTTGACAAGGCTGCTGATGTCATACACTGTGCAATACACCTTTCGGAAGGTTGTAGCCCAGTAATCTCCGTGGCGCGTCCCATAGCTGCATACTGCTGTAGTGTGATAAACTAGTTAGGTAGGAGTTCTAATCCCAGATATGGCAACTGTGTGTATGTGTGTGTGTGTGTGTCTGTGTAGAGAGCAATGCTTTTTAGGCTAGTCACACTCACTACAATTCAAATGCCATACTTTGGCAAGGCTGTTGATGTCATGCACTGTGAAATACACCTTTCAGAAAGTTGTAGCCCAGTAATCTTTGTGGCACATCCTATACTGCTGTAGTGTGATAAACTAGTTAGGTAGGAGTTCTAATCCCAGACATGACAACTGTGTGTGTGTCTCTGTGTAGAGAGCAATGCTTTTTAGGCTAGTCACACTCACTACAATTCAAATGCCCTACTTTGGCAAGGCTGCTGATGTCAAACACTGTGAAATACATCTTTTGGAAAACTGTTGCCCAGTAATCTCCGTGGTGCATCTTATAATTGCGTACTGCTGTAGTGTGATAAACTAGTTAGGTAGGAATTCTAATTCCAGACATGGCAAATGTGTGTGTGTGTGTGAGTGTGTGCGCGTGTGTGCGCATGTGCGTGTGTGCGTGTGTGCGCATGTGTGCATGTGTGCGTGTGTGCATGTGTGCATGCGTGTGTGTGTGTGCATGTGTGTGTGTGCGTGTATTTCTGTCTGTGTAGGGAGCAATGCATTTTATGCTAGTTACACACACTACAATTCAAATGCCCTACTTTGGCAATCCTGCTGATGTCATTCACTGTGAAATACACCTTTGGGGAAGGAGTACTCCAGTAATCCCCATGGCATGTCCTTTAACAGCTTCATGCTATAGTGTGATATATAAGACTATGGTAGGGGTTCTATTCCCACACATGGCAGTTGTGGATTTTTTTTTGTATGTCTGTGTAGGAAGCAATGCATTTTAGGCTAGTCACACTCACTACAATTCAGCAATTCAAATACCCTACTTTGGCAATCATGCTGATGTCGTTCACTGTGAAATACACCTTTGGGGAAGGAGTACTCCAGTAACCCCTGTGGCGTGCCCTAAAACAGCTTCATGCTGTAGTGTGATATAGGACTCTAGTAGGGGTTCTATTCTCACACATGGTAGTTGTGGATGTTTTTGTGCGTGTCTATGACTGTGTAGGGAGCAATGCATTTTAGGCTAGTCACACTCACTACAATTCAAATGCCCTACTTTGGCAATCCTGCTGATATCATTCACTGTGAAATACACCTTTGTGGAAGGAGTACTCTAGTAATCCCCATGCCGTGTCCTATAACAACTTCATGTTGTAGTGTGATATAGGACTGTGATAGGGGTTCTATTCCCACACATGGCAGTTGTGATATTTTTGTGTGTGTCTATGACTGTAGGGAGCAATGCGTTTTAGGCTAGTCACACTCACTACAATTCAAATGCCCTACTTTGGCAATCCTGCTGATGTCATTCACTGTAAAATACACCTTTGGGGAAGAAGTACCCCAGTAATCTCTGCAGTGTGTCCTATGACTGCATAGTGCTGTAGTGTAGTAAACTAGTAAAGTAGGAGCTCTAATCTGAGACATGACAGGTGTGTGTGTGTGTGTGTGTGTGTGTGTGTGTGTGTGTGTGTGTGCATCTGTGTTTGTCATTCGTATCCTGTGTAGAGGTGGATGTGAGTGTGTAACAACTGGACTCAATATGGAGCAGGTTTTGCATATTTCTTATATGTTGGCCCTAGTATGCATCACAATGTCCACCGTACAGGGATAACAGATGTGAAATAGCCAAGAGGCTGGGGTGCAAATCCATACCCTTACATGTGATAGCAAGGCCAGGTGAACAAAGTTAGCAACCCTTGTATCACCCAGAGAACACTCTCAACCCATGTCTCATACACACACATGCACACTAGCCTAGGCAACAGCTGCTATGTTGGTAGTACCCTGCATATTGCCCACTGATAGTAACCATGGTGTGATTGCAATGGGCTACAGAGGGCATGGCATCCTGTCCATCAGTCCAATAGGCACTTATATGCCGACAGTGCACCTTCCCTATGTTCCCCACTAGACACCTGCAACACCTGTGGTGGCATCAAATGTGGCCCACAAAGGACATACCATGCCTAAAAAACATGCCCTGTATGGACAGATACCACTGACACCAGAGAGTGCCAGTATCATGCTATCAATGTAGGTGCAGGGTCAATCTCTTGTCCATTAATACAAGTTAAACCAAGGTAATCGGAAAGCACAAATCCACTTTGCGGTATTGTTGTATTCTTCTTAACGCAACTTTTATTGACAAAACAAGAAACGTTTTCGCTACACCCTCAACCTCAGAACAACCTGCCTTCAACTAGCAGCTCTACACTTATTACAGCGGCTCAACGTTCCAACCGGCTGATTACTGAGGGAGATAACACACCTCCACCTCAGTTAATACCGGCCAGCAGGGGCATAAACAACTCAGCTAACAATGATCAAAACATGGTGCTTATTGGCGTTCCTTCACTCCAGGACTGGATTTCTGATCTCAATTCTTTCTCATTTCTGCAACAAGGAGCCCAGGAACTACCGGCACAACAACTACCAAATCTTCCTACACCGGACTCAATGGTGAGCAAATTACAGTCTTTTGATAACAAACTGGTAAAACTTCGTAAATTACAACTGGAAGTGTGTTATTTTAAACAATGTGTTAAAGACAAAATAGTCCCTAAGGGCTTACGGAGCACTTTTGCACCCACTGGACTTATCAATGATGACTGTTTCTTGAACGACTTAAAAATACTTTTCGATCAACAAGGACTTCAACTTCTAGATTTAATTATAAAGCATTATTCTACACATATTTCTTCATTAACTACAGAACTTAATGAATTAGATAACTCAATCAAAAATGACTTGGACTTCAATAATTATAAATATGACTATACACGCATCTTCAACAGTATAGATGCTCTTCTTACTAAACTAAAAGGTAACAAAATAAAAAAACTTAACAGAGACAGTCTAGCATACCAGCAAAATAAAGCCTATGAGAAACTGAATTCTTCTCGTGGCCGTCCAGTACATACTGGTGAACAACAACTACTAGAACAAAGCAGCCCTGATGCTGATTTTGATCTCAATCAGCAAATGCCTTTGGCACAAGAACCAACAGCATCTAACACAGGCCCTAGACGTAGCAATAGAATTCGGGCTAATAGGTACAATTCCAACAAGAACAGAAACAATAGCCTGTACCAATACGGTCCTACCTCCACTTCTCAAAACCAGAACTATGACAACACAGGTTTTTTTAGGCGAAAGGTACAACACTCGCCACCAAGGCCAGAGGAAGAATTGGAACAACTAACAACTTTACAGTTGAACAACAGCAATGAAGTATTGCCTCCTGATTTACCAATCATTCTTACTAACACTAAAGGTGACTTTCACATCTACAACTTCTCTAATTTCACAATTGAACAAGAATTGATTGACTTATTATCCCTTGGCAACACTTTTGTCCCTAATTGTCATTTTAATCTTACTGAAACTATCATTGATTTAAAATATTTTACGAGGAAACTAAACCTAGGTCTAATGTTCTCTGTTCCTATGCAATACGAGTTACATAATTTGAAACTTTTGAGTGTGTACAATCCCCCCCTACACCCTGGATTGGCTTTATTTGAAAGGGCCTGTGAGGTTGATATAAGATACTTTGAAGCACAACATAAGTCTCTAGTAAAAAAACAGAAGTTTAACATCACTAAAGAACAGCACACACTCTTAAGGGAACTTTGTAACATCCCAGTGAGGGTTCTTAAACCTGATAAAGGTGGTGGGCTAGTAATTTTTGAAAATGGTGACTACTCGACAAGAATGCAGCGCATCCTTGACAGCCCAGCCTACAGACCCTCCTCCCTCAATGAGATGAACACAACATTTGCAAGAAATAGAGGCTATTTTAGGGACCTTTTTTTGTCAGGGAAAATTAACAATGAAGTTTACCACTACATAGATATTATTACACCAAAAACACCTATCATTTTCGGGATCCCGAAAATTCACAAAAACCTACATGACCCACCAATCAGAGCACTGATAGATGGCAGGTCCTCTATGACTCATCCTTGTGCTCGCTTAGTGGACAATATCCTTGCAAAATACCTTAAACTAATTCCCTGTATTTGCAAGGATTCATGGACATTTCTTTCAAACATCAATCAATTACATTTGATTTCTGACTTCAATTTCCTGACAATAGACATAGTGGACTTATACACTTCCATCCCACACCAGGAGGCCTCAGAATGGATTGATATCTTGCTCACTGAGTTAGGAGCACCACAAACTGAAATTGACACAGTCACTGAATTAATTGACATCATATTAACATCAATTTTTTTTATTTTCAAAAACCAGTTCTTTCTACAAACCCAAGGCATAGCAATGGGCTCACCCTGTGGCACTACTGTTGCCAACATGGTGGTAGCCTTTTGGGAGAAAAAAATTATTTTACAAAACCCTCAAGTAGCCCATCATCTCATTTACTACACAAGATACCTGGATGACATCTTCATCCTTTTTAGAGGCTCTGAACAAGATGCTAAATCTACTATTGATTATATGAATAATACTACGACATTTTTCAAATTCACTTACCATTTCTCAACTGACTCTATTGATTACTTGGATGTCAAACTTGAAAAAAACATCACTACAGGTACACTATCTTCTACTATTCATAGAAAATCTACCTATTGTAATTCACTCCTCCACTTTTCAAGTCAACATCCATACAAACAAAAGAGATCGATATTTAAGGGTCAGCTGATTCGAGCAGCTAGAATGTGTAGCACTGACCTTCACTTCAATAGAGAGTGTTCACTTCTCTTTGAAATGTTTTCCAGTCGTGACTACCCAGGCCCATTAATTGAAGAGCTTACAATAGAGGTTACAAACAAGAGACTTAATGGACTCTACAAACCTTTACTTTTCAACACCAATATACAATGCAACAGGGTATCTGTAGTTACAGAATTGTCGGTAACACCAGACTTGACACCCACCCTAGGGTCAGTAAGAGACACAACTAATAAGCAAAATCACTACCCTTCCTGCTTTATAACAGCCTTTAACATGGACTCAAAGTACATCAGTTCCATCTTGTTTAAAAACTGGCATTTCATTACCAGTAACAGTCTACTCCTTGAAAAACTGGGTGATAAGCCTCTCATAGTCTACAGGAGAGGCAAGAACTTAACAGACCTATTAGAAACTAAAAAACACTTTGATTTCTTTTCTCGCCAGAAAGGTACCTTTACTTGTGGGAATTGTAATTGGTGCAGATGTCTTAGAACAGGGAATTCAGTTCAACTGAATGGCAGAAAGCTCATCAGCCAACACAAGGTCAATTGCAATACAAAATTTATAGTTTATTTGGCAACCTGTGTATGCTGCTCAGCTTATTATATCGGTAAAACTGAGCGAAAATTTAAAGAGAGAATCTACCAGCACATGTATGCCATTAAAAAAGGTAAGGAAGATAATGCACTCTCTAAGCACATTTTACAAAACAAAGACCATAGCTTCTTATTTTTTGCCATTGACCACGTCCCCCATAACATCAGAGGTGGCCCTGCATCCATACTTTTGGAAACCAAAGAATTAGAATGGCAACTAAAACTCAATGCATTCCAACCACCGGGCTTGAATGATAACTGCAATATCTCCTGCTTACTTAAACTCGAGTTATTTAAGATAGCCACAACATCCAATGTGGTTTCCACCTCACTACACAACATACATTTACATTTACATTCATACCAGGGCTTGACATCAATCCACCTCTCTCCTTGACCTGCACTCAGTTTCCTCCAACAACGACCAGGCACTTTCTTGGCACATACACACCATACAACTGCACTCCTTCCAACAAGTAAACTCTAGGCTTACAACGCCAATTTAGAAGGGACATTTCACAGTTCACACTTGTTAGGGTACACTATTTGATGGTTTAGTATAGCCCACAGCTCCACTTACTAGGTAGGAATACTTGAGGCACATTGGCTGTAACCATACTTTTCACATTCACCCTGCAGACCCTCCTTGGTCTTTTTACATCGCAGCAGCATATTACCCTACTCGTACTTGGCTTAGTAGGGTCTCGTCCTTTAGGCGAGGTTTTACATTTTTAAACTTTTTATCCTTTAAAAAATTTTCTTAAATAATGTGCTTACCTCCTTACATAAGGAGTATATCATAACCTGCCTTCACAAGGCTGTCCTTAATAAATACTAGTGTTTAATGTTTAACATGGGTGACAAGCGGATTAACCCACCAGAAGTCTGAGACTCTCAGAGCCGCACACTGACTTCTGATGAGAAAGTCTAGTCATGTTGTCACACATAAAAAATAAAAAATAAAAAATAAAAAATAAATCCAAATCCATACACTTGTCATCCCTTGAAGTATGGATTTTTCAGGTAAACACTATGGTGCAGAACAAATTAAAAAGGACAGTCTAACTTCCTTTTGTATGAATGGAACTACTTATTTACTCTTTGTTCCGCTATTTTCATTAGTACGATCCTAGTACAGAACTTGTTTTGATAGCACATTGCTACTTTTAATTATATTTTAAAAGAATAGATGATGCACATTAATAATGTTTGTATTGGTGAATACTTTTTAATATTCCGGACACCATGTATGGAACTAAACACATGTTTGTATTTAAACCGGAGTACACACTGTGTTACTTCTTAATTAAATGGTACTATACCTTTTAGATAATTTAAAGCGCTTCACAATTTGGCGCTCTTTTATGTTGAAAAATAAACCTCTCACTGTTTTAAATGTACTCTGAGGAAGCTACAACAGAGGGTGTAGCGAAAACGTTTCTTGTTTTGTCAATAAAAGTTGCGTTAAGAAGAATACAACAATACCGCAAAGTGGATTTGTGCTTTCCGATTACCTTGGTTTAACTTGTTTTACTGGTTTTTGTGGCTGCAACAGTTTGTTTTTTGTTGTCCATTAATAGTTCCTGCCACATGTACACAACATGGACCAGACACCCCAGTTACAGTTCCACATGTCACTGTAAATGCATGTGGGAGTTGTTCACATCCCAGACACCATCCATGTCATAGACAAAGGAACACATACATCGCAAGCAATGCACAGCATTGACCACATGCAATAGTTACCCAGGTGACTGGATGGTGAATATAATACCCACCTGTGTGGGCAAATCCAGACACTACACCCCCGAGTCACACTGCAGACCATTGTCATGTGGCCTGATGCCAAGGTATACCCATCACCTAGCCTTGTATAGCCATCTGGCACAGTCAACCACTACACACCCATGAAGCAATGCACCCATGCATGTCAGTACTGGCACCCTGTGTGTGTGTGTTTGTGTGTGTGTGTGTGTGTGTGTGTGTGTGTGTGTGTGTGTGTGTGTGTGTGTGTGTGTGTGTGTGTGTGTTGTAAGATGCCTATGACCACATTCACACTCACTACAACCCCCATTGGCATACTGAAGCATGCTGTCTGATGTCAGAACCTGCACATACCATTTGTCCATATAACCTCTGTATGACCCCTGTGGTGCATGTGATACCTGCACAGTACTGTGTTGTGACAATCTCACTAGTGATGAATTGTATTTCTGGCCCTGCCAAGTGTGTCAATGCGTGTGCATCCCTGTGAGAGTGTGGCAGCATTGACGCTGACACCTGTTCATGGGGACAGCCACATGTACTACACCTACCATATCGCTACCATATCACTGTTGCAGATGTCACTCACCATCACATAGTTTGGAGAGCTCCTCAACATGTAATCTATGTGATGCATCTAATAACTGCATAGACATGTAGCACTACATAGTCATCAGGGGTTTGATACCCTGTACTGGTAGGTGTGTGACACAACCATGCTTATGTTTTACTCTCCCACCCCTCCTGACTTATTTTGCCTCTGTCTGCCTCTCTCACTCCCTCTCTGGTGGATGTGGAGATTTACACCTGCTTCGCTTAGGCAGTAGCATGTGTATTTTAAGTGATGCTCATGATCAGCTGATGGACTCTGCATGAATTGCAGCCCTCATCTAGCTGATTGCATGTGGAACAGCTGTGTTAACATTCCCATAGCCAATTGCATGGTAACACACTCCAATATCTAGGAACATCATGTTGGTGTTGGGCATTTTAATTCACTGCGAGCAGGAACTCGATCTGTTGTTTGGCAAGCAGCATCACAGATGGATTGGGGATTTACCTCTATAACATACACTGTGGAAACAGGCCAACACACAGGAGGGGGATGTGCCTGACCTAACTACAGACTGTAAGTGCTGCTATACTGCATTTGGAGTAATTTTGGTTTAACAGGGTGTGTGTGGATATGGCTGTCCTACATGTTTTAATACCTGTCATGTCAGTGCTATGTTTATGAGGAAACCCCCATCTGTAGGGTCATCTGCAGACTGGGCAGTGTGTGCTGCCTTTGGTTTCCTGTGTTACCCACAGAGCACCTATCTGTGAACTACAAAAGGTAGTGTGAGGATTGCAGTCTGTAGATGATGACAACCATGAGAGTTACTGACTTCATATCCCTCATAGGACATATGTTGCAACAAACCCTGTTACAACAGTAAATGTATGAGGTTATCACAGCAACATGTCAATACTGGCCCTGTGTTTGTCCCTCCAGCCACAACTCTGTCTCCCTTTGTACATATGTCATGCAGTAAGAGGTGCATATGTGCTGTAGACCATATTTAGTGACATCATATCTGACAAGCCAGTGAGATATCAGACTGCTACACGTGTTATGTATAGTAGGAGTTATATTTAATGACATAACCTGGACATTCTGTGGTTGTGTGTACAATACTGAGGTCTGTGTACTTATGGTGGTTGTCGACAGTGTGTGTATTGTTAATATGTACCTTGGCCTGTATACAGACTGTGGTAGATGTCATTGGTCTTGGTCCTGGTCTATCTGATGTTACATGCTGCTCCACTGTATGTTACCCTATTGGCTTACATGTTTGTAGGGCCAGACACATACATGTCCCATACCACAGACAGGCATCGGACCACACTGTGTAGCAGGCCAATATATGTAGGGTTAGTGTGTGAGTGGCACATATGAGGATGGTGTTGAACAGATAGTCCATATACTGTAATATTACGGTATCTTACCATATGTGGCTCTGGCTGTGTTCACACTGGTTGTGGTTATGCACTTTCACACAGGTGTCTGTTACTCTGTGCTGTGACATGCCTGTAGAGCCGGCTATATATGTAGGTGCATGTGTATTCCCCCATAGGAAATGTTTGCCAGTGATGAGCTAGTATGCCTGTAGCCTGCACAGTGCTTTGTTACATGCCTAGCAGCTTAGTGTACTTATCCATTGAGATGTCATGTCCAGATACTTATCAGATGTACTGCTGCCGGGCCGCCATAACAGTCATGTATGTCAGAGAAAGCAGTGGGATGCAGTACAGATGTATGTCAATAACTAGTGGGTAGTATGTGGTCATGGCACCTCTGTACCAGCGGTAATTATGTGTCAGGACAGACAGGGGTGTGTGAATGCATAACCTATGTGGGCAAATGTATACCAGTAGGTATGTGTTATACCCATCTATATGGCTGTTAACATCCACATTGTCAGGCTTGGTCCACATGTCTTACACTAAGGGGTTCTGTATATACATCTGGACTGAAGACAAACCAAGAAAATGTTCTGACAAATTCAGCAACAAAAAAATATCAGATCCTAGACTCTCCGCTCAAGAACTCTTTGAATTTTAATAACTTACAAATCCTTTACATCAACTGTGACAAAAATGCTGTTAGCATAAAATCCTAGATTATTAATAGCTTCAAGAAATGACCATGAATCTTTAGAAATTTGGTGCTCACTCCTGATATATTTCTGCAAAATTTTATCTACGACCTTAGCACATGTGTATGTTATACTATCCCTTCCATCCACCAAAGGTCTCATTGGTGGATTATTTACACATTTATGTACCTTAGGTATCCCGAAAAGGACGGGGATCCTTGGTGCTGGTTGTTGCAAGTAATTGTATAAGCTTTTATCTATTCTTGCTTCTATATATAATTCTTCTATTAAAGCTGAAACTTTCCTGTATGCCCCATACATCTCATTCATAGAAGCCTTTACATAAGTATTACTGTCTAAAATACTAAACATCCTTGAATTATAATCATCAATAGACATTAACGCAAGTCCCCCGCCTTTATCCGGTTTCATAATGCGAATTGGAGCTTGACTTAAAAACCTTAAAGTATCCCTCTCTTCCTTACTAATATTGTATTTGCGCCTGTCTCTATAACCTGATGGGAGACTAGGTTTCTTTAAATTATGCATATCCAATTCGCACACATTTTCAAAAAGTACTAAAAGTGGGTGCAAAGGTGGGTTGTACACACTTGAAACGTAAAAATCAGCCTTTTTATTTTGGTTTTCCCCCATTAAGGCTAACAAATTAAGTTTCCTAATAAAGATTTTTAAGTCAATTAAAGTGCTAGCCACATCAAACTGAACAGTAGGGACAAATGTATAACCTTTTGACAGTAATTCAATTGTTTCCGGACATATAACCATATCCGTATAGTTGAAAATCTTAAAGTCAAGACTAGAGTTAACATGTATGTTACATCGTGGTTCATTGTCCAGGAGGCCAAGATTGGCTGTATTTATTACCACTTTTTCTTTTTGCCCTTCATTGTCCAGTTGTTCTGCGCTCCTGGGTTCGAGGCTCGAGCCCGAAAATTTCTTTCATTATAATCCCTTAACCCTTTATTCTGCCCCGAGTTGTTAGGTATAGCAGCAGTGTTGTTCTTCGCTAACCTCTCACTCCTACGAACAGTGTTTAAACCATCCTGGTGGTTATTCCCCGTGTGTATAACTTCATTATTACTATTAGAATTATTAGAACCTTCGGTGATTGAAGGTGCCCTTCCCCCAAGTTCAGCCTCTTGGTTATTATTGTTTAAAAACCCATCATTATCAATCAAAATTCCCCTTTGGGAACCTGGAGGCTTCGGGTACACAGTACCTGCATCATAATCTTTAACATCACGTTTAATTTTCTTTATTTTAGTAGTATTCAACTTTGTTAAGTATTGATCAATACTTACAAAAATTCGATCATACTCGAAGCGGTATCTGAGAAACCCAGTGTCATTCTTTATTGAGGAACCAATTCTTCTATTTCAACTAGCAGATCATCCACCATATATTGATAATACGTGCAAAACATGTCCAGAAGTTCTGTACCTTGTTTGTCGAACAAGGCAGTTAAAGCTTTATGAAATGAAGAGCCCTCGGTGATTCCTGTAGGGAACTGCCACCGTCTAAGCCCTTTTGGAATTATTTTCAAATTAATACATTCACGGAAGTATGCTATCTCCAATTGCAACTTCCTTACCTTACATAGCTTTTCATCGAACACATTCAATTTGGATGATAAATCCATGCTTACCTCCTGGTTAGCTTCAGTTAAATCAATCGAATGTGCCTCAGAAAAAGTGAATGTCCTGCGTACCCAAATATTCAAATTTTTCTCGGTTCGCGTTGCTATTCCATCCGACTGGTTGTTTTCCCCATCCATATGCTCCGGGCTGGTTCCGTCAGCATTGACACTTCTACGGCCACACAATCTCATTGATGTTGTAGGTTCCTCACTAAAATTAGCCTCCCTGATCCGTGAGCCTACATTTTGATTTAAAGGTGCAGTAAACGTACTGTTAGTTCCATTCAAACCTCGCAAGTCCTGTTGTGGTTTTTTAGCCCCTTCGAGCCTTTGTGTCAAGTTGTCCACTTTCTGGGACAACATTTCAATGAGCGCTGTCAAGTTTCCATCACCCCTGTTGGTGTTTTGTGTAGAAGTAAGACTTGGTGGAGAATCCAGGTCCATATTCCACAAACAAGAACCAAAGACAAACCAAGAAAATGTTCCGACAAATTCAGCAACAAAAAAATATCAGATCCTAGACTCTCCGCTCAAGAACTCTTTGAATTTTAATAAGTTACAAATCCTTTACATCAACTGTGACAAAAACACTGTTAGCATAAAATCCTAGATTATTAATAGCTTCAAGAAATGACCATGAATCTTTTGAAATTTGGCGCTCACTCCTGATATATTTCTGCAAAATTTTATCTACGACCTTAGCACATGTGTATGTTATACTATCCCTTCCATCCACCAAAGGTCTCATTGGTGGATTATTTACACATTTATGTACCTTAGGTATCCCGAAAAGGACGGGGATCCTTGGTGCTGGTTGTTGCAAGTAATTGTATAAGCTTTTATCTATTCTTGCTTCTATATATAATTCTTCTATTAAAGCTGAAACTTACCTGTATACCCCATACATCTCGTTCATAGAAGCCTTTACATAAGTATTACTGTCTAAAATACTAAACATCCTTGAATTATAATCGTCAATAGACATTAACGCAAGTCCCCCACCTTTATCCGGTTTCATAATGCGAATTGGAGCTTGACTTAAAAACCTTAAAGTATCCCTCTCTTCCTTACTAATATTGTATTTGTGCCTGTCTCTATAACCTGATGGGACACTAGGTTTCTTTAAATTACGCATATCCAATTCGCACACATTTTCAAAAAGTACTAAAAGTGGGTGCAAAGGTGGGTTGTACACACTTGAAACGTAAAAATCAGCCTTTTTATTTTGGTTTTCCCCCATTATGGCTAACAAATTAAGTTTCCTAATAAAGATTTTTAAGTCAATTAAAGTGCTAGCCACATCAAACTGAACAGTAGGGACAAATGTATAACCTTTTGACAGTAATTCAATTGTTTCCGGACATATAACCATATCCGTATAGTTGAAAATCTTAAAGTCAAGACTAGAGTTAACATGTATGTTACATCGTGGTTCATTGTCCAGGAGGCCAAGATTGGCTGTATTTATTACCACTTTTTCTTTTTGTCCTTCATTGTCCAGTTGTTCTGCAGAAATATATCAGGAGTGAGCACCAAATTTCAAAAGATTCATGGTCATTTCTTGAAGCTATTAATAATCTAGGATTTTATGTATACATCTGGACTGTCCAGAGTGTGTCAGACTGTCCATTTATATTGAGAAATATCTCTGCTGTAGTCCACAGGAGCATTACTGTGCTAGGAATGGTGCTGTACTATGATGTCCTTAGTATGTCTGTCAGTAGCCAATGGTGCACATGTTAAATTCAGATGTGACCTCCCACACACACCATGTCTGTGAAGACAATCCCTATTACAGTAGCAATAGTCTACAAATATACCTGCAATACATACCTGACATCCCCTTGCACTACGAAGTTGGAACTATAGGGGCTGAGGTAGGCCTCCACTCCATGTTCAGGACACATGGTAAGCATATATGTAGATATAATTCTCCAGATATCTGTATAGATATCAATATACATAGTTGAATACATATATGTACATAGATATACATATAAACACTCAGATATATACATTTACAGAGCAATATATGTCTACACATATATAGATAGAGATACATATGCACATATATGTATGAATATCGACATATATATATTGACAGTAGTAGGTATATCAGAATAGATATGTATGCACATATAGTTAGAGATATATACATATATACCTACATAACTAGGTATATCTGTACACATAGGATGTGCATACATATATAGCTATATATATACATATATCTATATATACATGTACATATACGTATATATATACATATATCTATATATACATTTATGTATATATATTATATATATATATATATATATATATATATATATATATATATATATAAAATATATATGCACAACATGGCCATATATATTTTGCACTATACAGATGTGTATAAAGACACATTTATGGGTATACATGTGTTTGTACATGTAGACATATATAGACCTATGATATGTATATGCATAGTAGTAGTATTGTGCCCTATATATGCACATACAAAGAGATGTACACATGACCATATATATTTTGCAATATACAGATGTGTATAAAGATACATTTATGGGTATACATGTGTATGTACATGTAGACATATATAGACCTATGATATGTATACAACCATAATTCTGTCATGAGTAAACCTCATGGTTGTATATACCCTCTCGTATGTATCTCACCAAATGTATCTGCTATGAGTACATTATGATAAATAACCTCCACCGAAGTGCAGTTGCCCAAAGGAACACTCGATACTTCCGAAAAACTTTTAATGTCACACAAAAAAATATAACACGTAAACGCGTTTAAATTCACAACACTCTCATGCGTTTTCATCCATAGAAATGGACTTCATCAGACAACCATTGATGATTAATTGACCATTTATATATCAACACTCATTGAACTTGTTCCAATTAAAACTCTAAAAACTATTTGAATGTGCAAATCAGCCTTCCTCATCCCTCATGAATATTAATTAATGCCCACATTTAATCCATGTAAAAAAACTTTAAAAATCTCCTGACAACATTGCAATAGATGTTAATAATAAATATATTAATAATAAATATGTTAAAAACTCTATTCAATTCATGAATCAATAAATAATATAATGTTTTTAAAAAATGTATTAAATATTAAACTTGTAATACCTAAATATTTAAAACCATGCAATATTGCCCCCTAGTGATAAAACCTTGTATAGCCCTTATATTTTGTTTGCTTTCAGTTTTAATAGGGAGACAATACTTAAAAAATCATTTAATCCAGGCTTTTTTCCTGCTTTCAAGTATACTGCACTTCGGTGGAGGTTATTTGTCTTTTGAGTGCTGTACACGTTTCGTTTGGTACATTATGATAAAGCAACATATGTGATGCAACAGTCATATTAATAACAAGGACTACACAATTTAGGAACTAAAGGCAATTGTTCAGTACTACTCAATATGTGTATTGACAGCTATATTAGTAAAACAACTGTCTTCACAGTGGTCATGGTGTAGTGGTTATGTGCTATGACTTCAGTATACAGGGTCCTGGGATCAAGATCTGCAAGGGTTGTTCATTTTGTTGCTGGGCAGAACAAGGGTTAGTGGATACAGTGTGATTAAGGCACTTTTAAGCAGTTGTAAGCGGGTTTGCGTGGAGGTAAGCACTGCTAACTTCTGGTTACAGTTTCTTATACTCAATCAGCTTTTAAATTGCTTAACTTGCATAGGCATTGCTTACCCCCATGCAAACAGGCTTAAACCTGCTTACTGATGCTTAAAAGTGCTTACTCCCGCTTACCCCCACGCTAATTTCTTTAAAAGAAAAGAAAAAAAGGGTTGATAGGAAAGTGGTGAGAAAAGGGCACAAATAGGGAAAGACAGTAGGGAAAATAGCAAGGGATGTGCAGGTGTGTAGGGTATGTCCATAGCTGCCCATTTCTTCTACAGCAACAGCTGTGCATATACACTGAAATTGGAGGTAGATTTGGACACTCAAAACCAGTGGGAGAGGGGTGAGGACAACAATAATAAGTTGTGATGCCAGTTAGACCAGATAACATGTGTCCACTGGACACGTGTGCAAAATGGACACCTATATATGGAGCAAGATTTATTTTTTTGGGAACAGATTGCCTTTTTTTTAGGTGACAGTGGGATGTTGGGGAGGGATAGTAGGTATATTTGGGAAGGTAGGTTGGGTAGGTTAACAGACAAGATAAACAAGATGCATACAGGGGCGGTATATGACACATATGGGGATAAACACCTTGATGGGGATGGGTGTTGGGAAATCGGAAGCTCATGAGCCCCCTAGTGGAAACAGTGAGACTGAGATCCCCACCCATGGGCAGTCACCACTGCACCTTCACAGCCCCAAAGGTGGCTTTGCTGTGGGCTGAGTCGCAGAGCTAGGACAACCCTCTAGTTGTGACACACATCTCTCAAGCTGGTGTGGCAGATCTCCAACCTCGCTACGGAGCTCGCTATGCACCATGACCCAGGCCTGGCGATGGGTGACAGGTTCCTGTCTGTGCCCACTCCCGGGGGGGTGAACCCCATCCCCTGAGGCAGTTCCACCCAAAGGTGGTGCAGGACCAACGGACAAGGAGGTCCCAGGTTGGACCCCAGACATGCTGGTGCACGGTGTCATGGCCAGCTGAGGTGGGACAGGTGGGTCTGCTGGGACCAGCCTTCCCAAACGTGCTATAGTGTTTAGATTTTATCATCATATGTGGGTTAGTCATAGTCAACACATTCCAGGGTTAGGTATAACAGCATGCATAGATATTCCCATTAACTCAGATACCAGATATGGAACAGTTGCATAGCAAACAGAACACATGCATATATGGGACCATAGTGGTAATAACAACAGCATGCAGGTATATTAATGGCACCATGTCACCAATGTTGGAATGATTCAATATAGCACATGCATGGAAACAAATATTAATATTTATCAACCAATAGGGCAAAATCAGAACATTGGAGTCATTACATGTTGGTTGAGGTAGGTGTGTAGTTTATTGCTGGAGATATGGTGGGAGAGAGAAAGATGTCAATAAACAACTAGTATATTCCTGTAGTCCACATTACTTACTTAGTCAGTGCTGTTATCTGTACCTTACAAGTATTACTACACTACCCTATAGCTTTAGTTTGGACAGTGATATGGCTGTCGTCATCGTTATATATGAACTGGTTTTACCTGCAGTATATACCTTTTACCTGGTATACCTGTGGAGGAACTGTTTGTTAACAGTAACTGTTTCTGCACATACTCCCAGATTATGGGTTAATGTTGTGCACATAGCTATCCAACTCTTTCTGCACAGACTCTGGCCATGGTCTGACCACATGCAGGTGTACCAGGACATATCTAGACTATTGCCCTCTTCAACTTTTAGTGAGTTGACACACACATATACATGCTTTCCTACACAGTTATATTATGTAGCACAGTGTGGGTGACAGTGATCACTGATACTTTATTATTCAGAGAAACTGCAACACTCACTATTCCCTATAATACCAGAGTAAACAGTACCAGTACAGGGTATAAAAGTTTTTATTTCTCAGCACAGTGTTCGCATCTGACGTACCTGTGGGAGCAATGTTTGTTAGCACTAGCTGAATGTTACCACACAAAGTTCCAGATTACACATTTATATTATGCACATACATGTCACTCTATTACTGTGCACACTCTGGTCACAGCTTGACAACATGGGAGTGATGGGAGTGTAGTAGGACATACTTGGCTTATTACTCTCCTAACAGTTTTGCGAGTTGCTACAGTAACAGGTTTGTTCTCATAGATGTTTGACAATCACTTGTATTCCCTGTTTGCTGGCTAAATATCTGGGATCATGCCACAGACTTCACAGGGGGACAGGGTGACAGGCAGCAGATATGGGCCCATATACTGGATATTCTGGTCTTATCTGTACAATTGTGGGTTATGATTTGTATGCAGCTTACTTCCACTCCCAGGTTTCAGGCCATGGCTGTGTCTGCTAGAACTTAACAACTGTCCTTCAGAGTTGTGTGTGCTATATAGATATTGCTGTATATCTCCTATCTGCTTTCTGTCTTATAATTCTCCTGTGCTTTTGCATTATGACCTTGCATTACAACACTGTTATACAGATTTACTAGACAGTTATATTTTGTAGGGCAGTGTGGGTGACCGTGATGAGTAATACCACTTTATTCAGAGCAACTGCATCAGTCACGATGCCATACAATACCAATGTAAACAGGACCATTACAGGGTATTTTATTTATTTTACATTTGTTGACCGGGCTAGTCTAGCTGGATATATGTCCATTTTCAGTAGAGGCCCGGGGAGAAAAGCTCCAAGCAAAAAAAAAAATGGGAAATTTAACAATGCATATAACTATGAGAAGTACAATACAGAGTTAGCACTCTGATAGAGAACAGTTATAAAATAAATTTGTAAAACTAAACACTTTTAGTGGAAATTAAACTAAACAATTCTACAACTCACAGTAGAAGGTATAAGCAAGTCTTAGAAAAGGGAAAAGAATATATATATTATTCTAAAATTCCTGAGTAAGAGTCAATAGTAGTAAGTCAATTTGGAGGTAGAGGTTATAGTAGTCGTGTATAGGGTTATGGATAGAAGTGAGAAAAGATGTCAATCTGGGTTAGTGCATGGACAGAGCCAATGAGCTTTGAGATGTTTTTTAAGATGTTTTTTTAAAAAGAGAAGTAGAAGCAAGGGAAGTTAAGTCAGCAGGAAGCTGATTCCAGAATTTTCCTGCAGTGTTTGAGAAGAGTGAATCCCCAGCTTTGTTGTTAGCTTTATTAGAGGAGACTAGAAGTTTGTTAGCAGAGCGTAGTGTAGGTAGATTCGTATAAGGTGTAATAAGATTAGTGAGGATAGGGGTATTATTAGGGTGGTATGGGATCTTTTGAGTAATAAGTAGTTGTTGATAGAGTATGTGGTTATGAAGATCTAGCCAGCCAAGCTGTCTGAGGTTAAGGCAATGGTGAGTTTTAAAGGGGGAGCTTGTGATGAATCTAGTTATGCTATTATAACAGGTAGAGAGTTTAGAGAGGTTGTTTTTGGATAGGTTGGTGTATATAACAGAGGCATAGAAAAGGGTGGAAATGAGGTGAGTCTGGACAATTGTTTTTCTTGCAGGATTGCAGGGGTAAGAAAGGGTTTTATTCTATAGAGGGTGCCAAGTTTTTTGTTGACAGACTTAATAGCTGAGTTAATGTGTACGTCATAGTTGAGTTGATTATCAACAGTTACACCTAGTAGGCGAGTTGTAGTCTCTGGGGTAATGTTGGTACCATTGCTAGAGGTTATAGAGAAGGAAGGAACAGGTGATTTATGAGTAGGAGTAAAGAGTAGTAGTTTTGTTTTTTTGGGATTTAGGAGGAGGCAGTGTTGCATAAACTAGTCTTCAACCTTCTTAAAAACAGTTTGGGTGAGAGAGTGGAGAAAGGTTATACTCTTGGCTGTACAGATTAAGGTGGAGTCATTTGCATACTGAATACAGGTGGCTTGGGGTATGTTAATATGTAAGTTGTTAATAAATAAGGAGAAGAGTAGGGGACCTAAGATAGAGCCCTGAGGTACTCCTATTTTTACTGGTAGTAGTGAAGACAGGATGTTATGCCAAAGTACTGCTTGCTGTCTATTTTCCAGATAAGATCTAAACCATTGTATGGCTTGAGGATCTAGAGAGTGAGCCTTTAGTTTGTCTAGCAGTAGGTTGTGGTTAACCATGTCAAAGGCTTTTGACAGGTCAATAAATAATGCAGGGGAATATGAGTTATTGTTACGATTCTTATTTATGGAGTTAGTAAAGGATAGAAGGGCAGTTGATGTACTGTCGAACGGCCTAAAACCATGTTGGCAGTTTGCTAGTAGGTTATTTTGTAATAAGTGGTTGAGTAGCTGTTTGTGAATACATTTTTCCATTATCTTAGCTAATGGGGACAGTAGGGCAATAGGGCGATAGTTAGGAAGCTCAGTAGATTGTCCTCCTTTATGTAGAGGGATGATATGGGATATCTTCCATAGAGCAGGGATTTTGCCCTCAGAGATAGATCTGTTAATAAGGATAGAGATAGGATAGTCTACGGCTTTAGCGGCTATTTTTAGGTATTCAGATGGGAGTTGGTCAGCAGAAGGGGTGCAAGGCTTCAATTTTTGAAGTAGCTTACAGATGAAAGATGTAGATACAGGTTGTATTTGAAAGGTAGGTAAAGAAGTATTGCAGATATTTGGTTGGGAAGCAGTGAGAGGAGGTAAAGAATTGGCCAGGGTTTGAATGGCTTCTGTAAAGTAGTTATTAAAGGCATCAGGGATCAGGTTGGAGTTGTTACTATTGAAACTGGTTGGGTTTGGAGTGGTGGTGTGGCCTGGTTGAAGAAGTTTGTTTATCCCACTCCAGAATTTTTGTGGGGTTTGTTGATTGGTTTGTTGGAGGCCGAGGTAGTAATCTTTTTTGTCTCTAAGAATATCTTTTTTGGTGGAATTTCTTAGTTGTTTAAATTGGAGGTGGGTTGTTGGACATTTGGTAGATCTCCAATTAGCCCAGATTTTATTTCTGAAGTGTATCTTTTGCCTGGTTTGTTTTGTGAGCCAGGGGGCACATTTGGTTTTTATTCTAGTTGAGCGATAAGTGGCATGGGAGTCTAGGATATTAAGAAATTTAGTGTTGAAGTAGGTAACTGCTTTGTCTAGTTCTAGATAGGTTAGTGGTGACCAGTCACAAGCTTGCAATTCGGTTAAGAAGCTGTCTGGGTTAAAACTTGTTTTTGACCGGGAGGTTTTGAGATTATGTGTGGAGGGAATGTGGGTTTTTTGTTTAATAATGTAGGTAAGTGTGTGATCACTGATATCATCTGGGAGGGTTCCTGGAGTATAAGATTCTGGGTGGCTGTTAATAAGGATCCAATCCAGAGTACTTTCCTTGTTAGTGGGTTTATGGATTCTTGTAGGAGTTGTAATTAGTTGAGAGAATCCAAAGAGGTTTATATAGTTGGTGGGGTTGAGAGAACTACAAGAAGACCAGTCTATATTCACGTCACCAAGTACAATGGTCTCCTGGGGTAGATGGGTAGAGAAATGACTAAGCAAGTTTTCTAGAGAATTTGTATTGTTACCTGGAGGTAGATACATGCAAATTATATAGATTGATTTAGAGTTATTCATTTGTAGTTTGATAGTTAGGGTTTCAGATTTCGTATCTATTGATGGGAGCACATTAATGGGGGAAATTTGTAGGTGCGATTTGTAAAGAATGGCTATACCCCCACCTTTTTTCATTTTACGGTCATTTCTGAGGATGTTATAGCCAGGAGGGCTAATTTCTTGGTCGAGAGTAGATGGTTTCTTGGTATCATTCTTGTATTTCTGGGCACAGTGTTGGTATCTGACAAACCTGTGGGAGAAATGTTTGTTGGCACTACCTGAATGGTACCACACACAGTACCAGATTCCACATTACTATTATGCACATACATCTCACTCTGTTACTGTACACACTCTGGCCACAGCTTGACAACATGGGGGTGTAAATGGGACATATGTGGCTTCTTACTCTCATAAGGTTTTGGGGAGGTGCTAGTGTGCCAGCTTTGTTCTCATAGATATGTGTCAATCAGTTGTATTTCTTGTTTGCTGCCTATACATCTGGGATCATCCCACTGATTTCCCAGGGGGACAGGTTGACAGGCAACAGATATGGGCCACTTTACTGGACATTCTGGACATATCTGTACAGTTGTGGAGTATGATTCTATATGCAGACAACTTCCACTGCCAGGATTCGAATAATGGCTGTGTGTGCTAAAAATACAACAGTTCATATCTCAGTTGCATGTGCTATTCAGGTTTTGTTGTCTATATTTTCCCTGTTTTCTGTCTATGTGTCTCTTAGTTGTACTAAATGGCCTCTGGGGATTACACCAGTCATATACAGGCATTCATACACATTCTATTTATGGTGGATGGTGTGGGTAACAGTGCTTAATACGACAGTACTATTGCATGATTGCAAATCTACATTACCATATGATACCAGAATATACACATGCAGTCCAGCAGTTAGACCTTTATTGTCAGGCTATTACACATTTATTTACATAGAAACTATATGAGAATCTTCCTGCCATATCCTCCAGTGTATGCAGTACTTGCCTTAAACTATACAGGTTTTATATAGGCAATTAATTTTCTAATACTTTTAGATTTATTTCCTATGACAGTAAATGCATGAGTATTACTGACCTGCCTCATGTTGCAATCTCTCCAGGTGACTTCCATGGGCCTCCCGGTTTACGGCCCACTCAAGTGCAGCTGTGGAGGACATAAGAGGAATATTTAGCCATACTTATCCATGATATACATGAGCTGGCAATTATTACACACATAGTGGGGTGACACACACAGTTGAGACATCCCCTGCTGTTCTAGCCTCTTGGATCCACTACTCCAAGAGGTTCCCCTTATGCCACTTCAGGTCAGCATAGTGATGCCTGACCTGCTCATCAGTTCGGGGTATGCCAGTGACACTGGTGAGGTCACGGGTGAGATGGTCCCAGGCTTCTGCCTTATATTGGGAACCCTGGTACTGGCCCTGCAGTAGTCCCTGCTGATGGTCTTTGACAAGGAGTCCTGCCATGACTCTGGACTCCTGGATACACCAGCGCTGTGCCTGAAAGCACACTCCCTCTCCCCTTCCTGACATGGTGCCTGGAAGGGGAAGCTGCAACCAGTTATGAGATGTATTCCCACCTGTTGGGTTTAAGTAGGGCTCATTTCCCACACTTTTCTGTGATTGGCCAGTTTTGAAAAGGCTAAGCTATGGGCAAACCTGCTTACCTAAGGTTGGCATTGTTTAAAGGGGTATACCACTGGGCACAATAGGTTAGCTGGCCTACACATTGCTTACACCTCCTAAGCAGGCCTGTGCAATGCTTAGCGGTGCTTACATTAGACTTTGCATTATATTTTCTTTTTGGCATTGATTTCTTATATCTTATATATCTGCCTGGTATCCATGACTGATGTGTATGTACACTCTTGTGTTTTATTGGGGACTTCAACACTCTATTACAATTACACCTCACTTCTGGCCTTACTGCTGTACTCCAGTTCATATATTTATGTTATGGAGTGGGTTATGGAACATATGACTGTATACTGATTCCTTTCACGGGTTCAGTTTGATTTCACTATAGTGAGGACTTGTTTGGTGATACCTCATTCTTTTGTACTGCTGTGATGGCTTGGTCATTAACTACTGTGACTATAGTGTATAGGGTCCTGGGTTCAAGACCTGCAAGGCCGTTTATTTTGTTGCTGGGCAGAACAAGGTCCGTTGGATACAGAGTGATTAAGGCACTTTTGATCAGTTGTAAGCAGGTCTGCATGGGTTTGCATGAGGGTAAGCAATGCTAACCTCCAGTTAAATATGCTTAGAGAGAGTTAGCTTCAAAATTGCTTGACCTGTGTGTGCATTGCTTACCCCCACGCAAACAGGCTTAAACTTGCTTACTAGTGCTTAAATATGCTTACTACTGCTTATTGGTGCTTAAACCTGCTTACTAGTGCTTTATTCATTATGACACAGACACCTCACCTGTGCACTTAATGCAGTACTCCAGTTCACAAATATATGTTATTTAGGGGGTTATCCAACAAAACTATTGGTCATAATGTGCTTTGCCATGGAAAATGGAATGTGCTGCAGTGGGACCCAAACCAGGAATGCCTGCTTTTTAGCCAAATACTCTGCCCACTACACTATTGCTATGCTACTTCATTTGCATATATCTTCCTTGTTATCTTCTTCAGCCATTTAAGCTGCATTAACCGTAACTAAGCGATGGGCACACCCACGCACCTACTGTTAGCTTTAATTGGATTTTAAAAGATAAAGAAAAATGGTTTGTGCATTTAATTGTATTTGCTATTGCTGTTATACACATGGGGGAATGTTGCTGGGGATATGTGGACACCTATGCGTGGTCTCATTCATTTCTTAAGCCTTTCTGCTGTTCTCCATTGCGGGGGCATGTATATTCTGAGAGCTCTGCTCTCAGACATGCCCCCTGCACTCTTACATGCTCCATGTAGAATTAGGAGCTCAGGCAGAATGCCTCATTAATATGCATGGTGCGCTGCCGTCCTGCTCCTAAATGGACGTTTCCGTGCAGGACAAAGCTCGTCCTGCATGGAAGATTAGTAAATCCAGGGGTATAAGTTTTTAAAGCTGAAAATGAAGAATTATATAGACAGATAAAGGTTATGAGTATTTTTATAAGAACTGGGCAGAGAGGTGGATGGACTATAAAAAAAGTATAAAAAATATATTTCAAGACATAAAGGCTCTAGACTGCAGCACACATACAGAAATAAAGTATTCAGAAAAATGTAAGGCTTTGGAAAAATAATCGCAGGACCCAACTTCAATAGTGTGGGGAGAAAAATAGATAATCAAATTTAATAAGTTATTAGTAAAGATATATCAAACTTAATAAGCTATTAGTATGAGAAATCTTCAGATGACAAAACATTCCTTTAAGGGTAGTACACAAAAAGTTAACCATTATTTGGGTAAACAAGTTAAATTTAATGAAAGTGCATTGACAGAAGTTGATAATGAAAAGGGAAATACCTACAGTATACAGTTAAATGGGGTGAACAATATTTTGAAAAACATATATGAAAGAGAACTTGGAAAAGAAATATGGAAATTAAAGAAAATAACCAGTTTTTAAACAATATATGCCAGATATAAACTACAGTTTAAATGTTATTAAAGAGAATGTTAAGGGCAGAGTAGATTCAGTACCTGGGGAAGATAGGACTGATTATTTATTTTACAGAAACATGATGAAGAATGAGCTATAATGTTTTTAAGTGCAGTTAATCGAATGGATAGCAAAGAGAGTAAGTAGTGGAGAAGCTTTTAGTAGTATCATTAAACTGACATAGAAAAAGGGAGATCATTTGCGTGTAACTGGAGGCCTATTTCCCTTTGTCATGCTAATTGTAAAACAGTGGCTATATTTTGAGAAAGGTTTGTCAAAGTAATGAAAGGGATAAGGAGATGCAGTATGTGGCATGAAAGGGAGAGACAGTGAGGCATTAAGTATTGCTTGCTCATATTTGCATTAATAATTCCAAAACCATGCTATATACAAAGAATTTAAGGATTTCACTGTAAAGCTTACATAATGCAGAAACCACAGTGTTGATATTTGACCTCTGTGTAGTGCAGGTAAAGAGATATTGTTATTTATATAATATGTATTTATATTGTCATAGATTTCATGTTTTTTCTAAATATCTTGACAACCAAGAAGCCAAGACAGAACTGCTTAGCCTCATATGAAAGTTCTCAGCTAGATGAACAAAAGGCTGATGACAGTATGTGTGTAACTTGAATGGTTGCTGAGATATTGTAAGTTGTTTGCAAACTATTATAAATATAATAGCTACTAGGCTAAATTCAGTAAAGTCTATACCATTCATTAAAACTATGTGTGAGTCATGGCATGATGTGCACACTGTAGTGTGCTGTTTTGTATTCAGTAAGTGGCTCTACCTACTGTGTAAAGCCATGCAAACATGATAAACATCATGGCATGCTAATTACAGCGTAAGCAGCTGAAATGTATGCTAACCAACTGATCCAGAATGGAGGAGCTATTCAACAAGCTAGAAAGCAATCATATAGACTCAGTGCAGGTTTTGCCTGCAAATTCCAAAACCTATTGGAATATAGCCACAGAAACTACTCTACCTGGAAAGAGTGTTAAGGGCTGCCATGGTTTAGCTCTCCTTGTGGCAACAGATGTAAGTTAATGGCCACAATACAAGTCAGTCAGCATTCTAATCCAGCGAACTCTAAGATTTATTAATGCTGGTTCAATGTAATTTATATAAAATTAACAATATAAAAAATTGTACATAAAAATAATTATTTATAGCAGGTGGATTGGGCCTACACATAATATCATATATATTATATGTGTAACTGTGGTTATCAGTACAATCATGGGTCTACAATTAAACATTTATTTTCATTACTTTCATGTTACACATACATGGCTAATTACTAAACACTTTAATGTGTATATATACCTAATGAGCATGTGTGATAAACATGTCCACAGCTGCAGTGATCAGTCTGCACAGTAATGTCTGTAAAAATCACACCTGTTTCCCAGCCTTCCCTGGGGCAAGTGGTGTAAGTTCATCACCACAATACAGGTAAGCCAGGGTTCCAATCCAGCAAACTCCAAATTTTATTAATGCTGTTCCACTGTAATTTATATTAAAATTAACAATATAATTGCACATAAAAAGTGTCTATGTATAGCAGTAGATATCATATGAATTATATGTGTGACTGAGGGTATCATGACAATTATGTTACTGTAGTTAAAAGTGTATTTTCTGCCCTGGGATGGACTTCATACTTCAGTGATAGTCATATACACATAAATATATAAACCATTACATTGTCAGATCACAAACATACATGGTTAACCAAAAACACTTTAAAAAGACCTTGAAAGAAACACTTGAAACTCAAAGCACCCAGCTCAAAAGTCCATCAAATAAACCGAATTCGGACAAGTAGAATTAGCGCTTTCAATCACTTTAACATGGTTAACCACTTACTCTTAAATGTGTCTATATAAATAATGAGCATATCTCACAAAGACTTCCTCTGTGGCAAGGAGGTATGAACACCTATGTGGATGATTATGTATTCTCTATTTTACATAGCTTTGAATCCTAAATTGTATTAATTACTTTTGCTAGTTTGTAAAGCCACCCAAAAATATGTCTGGTCATAAAATGTATACACCCCAATACAAGTTTGAAAAGTTAACTCATCTAACAGGTACATCAGCATCCAATCCACAAACTAATACTAACTGCCACATTACCTTTCTTAATTCATAAACGTCATTCCTCTCTTTTCGGCATTGTCACTCTCCACTTAACATCACGCAAACATGGTTGGCATTGTTGTGCGGGTTTGAGCACTGACTGTTAAATGAGATATAATGAATGGGCAGGAAAACTTAAACTTTTGCTTTATGACCTGTGTGAAAATGGCACTAGCAAGAAAGGAAAGTACCCAATTTATGGCTCAAAAATAGGGTGGAGAAGAGTCCAGAATATTCCCTGTAAAGTACTACAGCCATGGGCAATTGCAGTGGGACTATACTGGATTGCAATATAAATCAGAAGCTTGGAATAGTCTTAGCAAGGCTGTCTCCAGTGCGAATGGCATTCCATATGCACTGGAAAACAATGCAGGCACCACTTCAATGACTTGAAAAGGTGCAAGCAGACACAACTCAACCAGTGGCTGGATGAGTTTAGGACTGCTGACATCCCACAGTTGTGTAAGCATATGGATAAAGAATACTTTAAATGATACTCAAAGCTGGAGATAGACAAGGCTGGTATGCATAATGCTCTTCTCTTGATCTCTCATCTCTGTTTTACAGCTGCTGAGGAGATCACGGCAAACCGAGTAGCCCATAATGAATGTTTACAAAGTCTAAGAGAAGCAAGAGGTATGTATGCAGCACAAATGATTGGTATTGTATGAAAATTATTACTCTTCTATACATTAGTAGCAAACTAAGCATGCATGCTTCATTCTGGAGCTCAAAGGAATTCTTGGAGTCAGTTGTAATAGTGTATTCAGATGCTGTGGGTTCAAATCCCTCAAGTAAAAAATACTTACTAAAATAATAAAAAAATATATTAAATATTAATGCCAACAAAATTAGCCTAAATGCCATATTGTTAACTTTACTGATATTATTTTAAAAAGCATATGCACAATATATGATTATTGCAAGGATTACTTGGAACAATTATCAGTCCTAGTTTTTAAAAAGTATAATTAATGTAAATTAAAATTATATTTATATTGTAGTAATTTACTGTATGTGACATATGATGTTTCTAAATATGTTTTTCTTTTCTTTTTTGTCTCTTACCCCACCTCTTATCTCTCTTTTTTATTTTTATACATGTGGTAACGACATTCTGATGTCATCCATTTCTGACAGCTGACAAAATGATATCCAGCTCAGGAAAGTAAGCTAAGCAGTGCATCTCAGCCTGCCGCCCAGCACATCTGGGACCCAACCTGACAGTACTGCCTCTGCTACCCCCGCACTACCTGAGCCCTCAATATCAGGTAGCATTACCCCAGCAGCTGGTGCACTGCTACCCTCCAAGAGTATTGGTGGAGGTGGTGCTATTGTCACCCACCAGGAGATGCCAGGCATGGTGCATGAGGCTGCGGAAAGTACCACTGGTGCACACCTCTGCCAGATAAAAAAGATGCTGGCTGGAATGCTAGAAAAAATATATCAAGCATACCAAAAGTAAGCTGATTAAAGTGATATTGATTACATTTCTGAGGGTAAGGACTATATTCTCACTGTCCCCAAGCTTGAGAGACATGGTTGTCCAATGTCTCCTCCTTATCCCCAGTCATGGTTTCCCCCAAACGTTTGTGTCCCTCACTATCTCAGTCTCTGTTTTGTTTGTCCTGTTTGTCTGCAGCTGCCTCCTCACCTACCCGACTTACCTAACCCTGACACACCTACATCCTTACCCAACATTTCTTTATTACTGAAATTAATTCAAAATAATGGGCATGTGCTCCACAAAAAAAAATTGTCCCATATATAACTCTCCATTTTGCACGTGTCTTCTTGACACACTTGATTTGCTCCAATTGGCTATATAACATGATTGTGTTGTTGTCTCTCATCTTTGTTGCTGTGACAGTCCAAATTCATCCAGTATTCAAGCCATGATCATTTTACACTATTGAAGAAGTGGATAGCTATGGTTCTTTCTTAATTCCCTCCTGCATTTTCCTATATTGCTTCCCCTTTTTACTTCCCCCTGCTTGCTCCCCATTTCACCACTTTCCTATCTACACCATTTTTATACCTTTAATCTGGTCAAAACATAGACTCACACACCACACACATAAATAATAAATCCCTAATGAAAGTTTCACTTTTTATACTCTGCATTTGTGTGGAGTTTGGCATCATGCATCAGTGCTGAGCAATGGTGAATGGCTCTTCAAATCCTATGACATGGTGCAGTTACCTCTGCACAATGCTGCTTAAATGCACTGCACTAAGGAAACACAGAGTTAAAGCAGAATAAAAGCACTCATTTTAAATATTTCCTATAATATTTATTTAGCTTGATGACTGTATCGGTATGCAAATCCATATACAGTGGATATAAAAAGATTACACACCCCTGTTAAAATGCCATGTTTTTGTGATATAAAAAATTAGACCACAATACAGTATGTACACCCTTAAACTAATACTTTGTTGTGTGTGCATACCCTTAAACTAAAACGTTGTTGAAGCACCTTTTGATTTAATTACAGCATTCAGTCTTCTTGGGTACACACCTGTCATCAATTAAAGAGACTTTGATTAACCCCAAATAAAGTACAGCTGTCCTAGTAGGAATTTTTTGACATTTACTCAGTTGCCTGCTACAGCAAAAGCCATAGTTCGCAGAGAGCTTACAAAGCATCAAAGGGATCTCATTGCTGAAAGCTATCAGTCCAGGTGAAAGGTACAAAAAAAATTCTACAGCATTGGATATACCATGGAACACAGTGAAGCAGCCATCAAAAAGTGGAGAAAATATGGGACAACAGTGATGTTGCAAAGAACTGGACATCCCTCTAGAATTGATGAAAAGACAAGATGAAAACTGGTCAAGGAGTCTGCCAAGAGACCTACAGCAACACTGAAGGAGCTGCAGGAATTTCTGGCAAGTACTGGTTGTGTACTACATGTGACAGCAATTTCCTGTATTCCTCATATGTCTGGGCTATGGGGTAGGGTTGCAAGATGGAAGCTTTTTCTTACACAGAAAAACATCCAGGCCCAGCTAAAATTTGCAAAACAATACATTGTCTCCCAAAAGCATGTGGGAAAGTGTGCTATAGTCTGATGAAACCAAGGTTGAACTTTTTGGGCAGAATTCCAAAAGGTACATTTGGTGCAAAAACACTTTGCATCACCAAAAGAATGCCAACCCCATGGTGAAGCATGGTGGTGGCAGTATCATGGTTTGCTTTACTTCAGCTGAAACTGGGGCTTTAGTCAAGGTGGAGAGAATTATGAACAGTTCCAAATACCAGTCACTTTTGGCCCAAAACCTTCAGACGTCTGCTAGAAAGATGAAAGTTGAGGAATTTCACCTTTCAGCATGACAATGACCCCAAGCATACATCCAAATCAACAAAAGAATGGCTTCACCAGAAGAACATTAAAGTTTTGGAATGACCCAGCCAGAGCCCAGATCTAAATCCAATAGAAAATCTGTGGGGTGACCTGAAGAGAGCTGTGCACAAGAGATGCCTGTACAATCTGACAGATTTGGAGCACTTTTGCAAGGAAGAGTGGGCAAATATTGCCAGGTCAAGATGTGCCATGCTGATAGATTCCTACCCAAGAAGACTGAATGCTGTAATCCAATCAAAAGGTTCTTATTAGTTTAAGGGTGTGCACACACAACAAAGTATTAGTTTAAGGGTGTGCACACTTATGCAACCAGGGTATTGTATGTTTTTTATTTTTTATATTTTTCCCTAACAGATTTGTTTGCTTTTCAATTGAATTGTACAGGTTATAGGTCACATTAAATGTGGGAAAAGTTTTGAAATGATTGTGGTGTCATTTTTTTTTATATCACAAAAGCCTGGCATTTTAACAGGGTTATGTAAACTTTTTATATCCACTGTATATACTGTTGACATAAATCAGTGGAGTACTTTTCATTTTTAAACAGTACTTCACTGTAGTTATTCCCTCTCATACTTGCAAAAATTATCACATGTAATTAATGCCATCCTGAATACATATGTAAAAAAATAGACTGAGTTGGATTTGAACCCTGCATCATTTGTGCTCAAAATAAGAGCTATCTGTTGTTACACCTGCTGCCACAGAGACAGTGAGGCAGTGGGTGTTTTTTGTACACTCAGTACTGTACAAAGTGCTGACTGCTGTCCCTCTCCACTTAGTGTATTTTCATGGGGGAAGGCAAACCAATACATCTATTATAATTTTTTCAGTGAAGCAGAGACCCGCATTTGGTTGTCGCTTAAATTTGTACAAACAGGAAAGCAGTACTAATAGTTCTAAATGTCATAAAATTTATTACACGACATTTGCAATATAAGCTACATTATGAACACCATAGTACTTGTCCACTATTTCTACTATAGCCTATATGGATAAGTATTTCTCAGTTTAAAGTAGTAGTCATTATATGTGTTTCTCGCATGAACAAACACTTTGCCATCAATCACACAAACAAGTTGTGAGTGCATGCACTATGGAAAGATCTGATTGGCAGGAATTAGTATGTTTACTGCCTAGTTACTCTTCATCCCATAATAATCCATGTAAAACAACAACCAGATGGAAGGCACTTGTTATTAAATTAACACATATTTGCTCAGACAGACTCATTTGTGCTCTGCACACATGCACTTGAAAATGGATATGACATTCTAGTTCTCAAATATCAACTATACTACAGAAATAAATAGCACAACTGCATTGTTACATCATCTAAAGATTTATACTGACAACAGACATTTACATTGTCTCATACATGTATTAATGCGGAGATCAATTCATCACAAATATGAACACATGTACATATACAGTTGCATCCATGCTGATCACAAAACGTGTCTGTGTGTGACAATATTTCTGTAATATACACATCATACTAAGAAACAGTTGTATATGCCTACACAGACATTTCATAAAGGCCTCCAAACATCTCTCAAATGTCCAGTGATGATGTGATCCACTATAAATTGTCCAGCAGCAGTCTAAAAGTCATATTTGTGCCATGGTGCTCGTGTTAAGTTCTGAGTTTTTAAGCTGGTGTAACTAGTTAGATAAGGGTTTTAACCTGACTACAGTCAATTGGTGTGGGTGTGTATGTGGTCATAAGAACATTAGTCTGTATTCTGCTGTCACCAGTCCAATCTCATGGAGAACAAATATTTTGACAGTTATACATGCCTACACAGCCAGTTCATACAGGCCTCTCAACATCCTATCTCAAACATCCAGTGATGATGAAGTCCACCATAATTTGTGCAGCAGCAGTGTAAACGTCAGACTTGTGCCATGGCACTTGGTTAAGTACTGAGTTCTCTAGCTTGTGTAACTGGTTAGGTTGGGGTTCTAATGTCATTGCAGTCAACTGGTGTGTGTGTGTGTGTGTGTGTGTGTGTGTGTGTGTGTGTGTGTGTGTGTGTGTGTGTGTGTATGTATGCATGTAGTATATTCCTACCCAGTCATTTTCATATAGGCCTTCCAACATCTCACAAACATAAACTGCTGATGTCATCAGCTATAAAGTGTTGTTTGAGACTCTAAAAGTCAGGCTTATGCTCTGGCTCTTGTGTTAAGTACTGCATTCTGTAGATAGATAGGGGTTCTATTTTCACTGTGGTCAACCTGTGAGTGTGTGTATGCTTGGGTTGGTGTTCAGTTAGCTCACATTTGAGAGACCATTTTAGGACATGTGGGACCCTCCTGCTACCATCTTCTTCCCACCAGACAATGCTAATGTTATTGGCTATAAAGTGTTCTGTAGATATTTAGGTAGGGGTTCTACTCTCACTGCAGTCAACTGATGGATGTGTGTTCATTTAAAAATCAGTATGTTGACAATTTTAGAATGGCATGCGAGTCCACAGCTATGTCAGACACTCCTCCAAACAATTTCCTGTAATGTACAAAGATGATGTCATCCTGTATAAAGTGCACGCTGACATTGTTTGAGTCAAAAATTGTGCTGTGGCAGTAATGTTAAGTACTATGTTCTCCAGCTTCTATAACTAGATATGTAGAGGTTCTAATCTGACAACAGGCAACTTGAGTGTGTATACAATTAAATAACATTTTTGAGAAAATTTTACACAGAAATGTGACTTCACATCCATGTCAGACACTCCTCCCAAACTGTTCTTATCATCATACAATGATGCTATCATACTCCATAAAGTGCAACGTGGCACTGATAAAGTCAGTCATATGTGGTGGTGCTAGTGTTAGATTTGATGGAATTCAACTTTGATTCTTACACTGGTGTAATGTTCAAATCAGACACAGTCTACTGCTGTGTGTGTGTGGTTGGTGGCACATTATGATTATTGTATAATCTTTTGAATTGCTTTTCATTTTACTACCACTTAGAAGAACCTTTAATGTAGCCCTATGCATGCAACATCCATCCCCTTTTTCCCTCTGGCTACATGACATCCTTCCTGCAGAGAAGTAGAGGATGTACTCATGCCAAAGATGCATGCACACATCATGAAGCAGAGACCTTCCATGAGCCTCTGCAAGCCATCTCCAGACCACTGGATGTGTGATTGCTAATTCTGTCATGGGGTGGTGCACATGTCAAATATGCAGAGTGGCACTATGTAATGCAATGAAGCAAATACACACATACATATATAACCTTACTATTTCCAGCACATAGATATATAGAGTTTGGTTTAAATGTTGTAAAAATGTCTAAGATTTTATGTGCTGTTGGTCATTAGCTTAGTAATGTCCTATGATCCTTGGAACATTTCATATGTTAATGTTGATGTGTGTATATACAGTAGGCCTATAAGAGAGTATTACAAGCTGTGATGTGTGGTAATGTATTGATGGCTGCTGCTACAATGTCATTACATGTTCATTTCATAACAGCTGTTATGACTCATGAGAACTATTGACATGGGATGATACTATGTATATTGTTGCCTTAAGAAGGCATACATTTTTGTAGTGAAGCAGGTCAACATTCTAGTCAGTTCTCATTTAGCCATCATGGTGATACTTGCAGCATCTCACAGGTGTGCATGTGTAAAACTACCATAATTAAATGCTCTGTGACATACATCAATATAATCCATACTGATTATATGAGCACATAAGTCATGTTTCATCCACATGTTGTAATGCTGTGAAATACAGAAAAGTACCACATTTTGATGCAATAAATTCCTCAAGGTCACAATTGAATGTGTAACTGTGTTGCTATTGCCAAGGATTATTGAGGTGGTTACCAGCACTATTGTGTAACAATCAGCATTTGTGTCAGTAAATGTTCTGCATGAGCCATGGAACCAACTTGTTTGTTATGTGTCCTTATATGGTATCAGGCCACTCAAACACAGTTGTCCAATGAAAAACATATAGGCATGTGTTGTGCAATTGATGTTATGTGACATTAATACAGTTGTATGACCGTGTGAACATTATGTGATGCATAACCAAGGTTGTATTTGGAGGTGTTGTCACAAATCATGTATTTAAATAACTGTGAAATGTTAAGGGGAATACACAACTAAGTGCAGAGCTCTTTGTGGATGCCACCAGCTATACTCAACTGGAGAAAATAAACAATCTGCTAGCTGACAGTTTGTCTCACATTTCACCCCCCCCCCCGTCATCACTGGTCATCAGCCAAAGTATACATGCAAACATTTCTCAGTTTATTTTCTCAGGAGAGCAGCTCATCTGTACACTTTCTAAGGCTAAAAACACAGAATCAGTGGTCCCTGACAACATCCCATGTTGCCTATACCGTGACTTAAAACTTGACCTAGCAGACACAGTTGTATCCCTACTTAAACACAGCCTCCAGACAGCCTATGTTTTTGCAGAAGGGTTACATCAACAGTCACCCTTTTGAACAAGGGGTGACCATCATCTGATGCAGGGACTTTTAGGCACATTATCCTGACTTTCCTCATCTGTGAGGCAGACCAGTGACTCATCATGGGCATTATCAAAAAGGGCACAGGTAATCTCGTGACTGTTTACCAAACCCATGTATGATTTGTTAAGGCTGTATCATGTCTGTTAAATCTGCTTGATGTCTTCAAGAAGGTCATCAAGGGCATGCATGATGAAAAGACTGTCATTGCACATAACTTGATCTGGCCAAGGAATATGACACAAATCCACACACAGCTATTTCAGAGAAACTATTTCAAGTGGGCATCAACATCTGTATCACCAAGTGAGCAGACAAATGGATCACATACAGTACATATAATGTCAAAGCGTGTGAAGTCACCTATAGCTAGACTCCAGTTACCAGGTCCATAACTCAGGGTTCTCTACTAGGCCCTTTACTGTTCAGTATTTAACTATCATAAGTCAAGACAACTTACACATCCTTTGTCTAACTAGCTTTGTGGACAACTGCAAATTGTGGACAATCATTTAATCCAAGAATGCTATTGATATACTGAAGAAAGTATTAATACACACACACACAGGATTGCTGCCAGAACCATGGAGACACAGTAGATGAACAAAAATTATGACTAGTTCCTTTATGAAAGCAAATACACAAACTATTTACAATATAGACACACACAGCTATAACCACACCAAATGCTATGTGACCTGGGTACTCAGGTAGATATTAAGCAGAACTTCCACCAGTATGTGCCCACAGTGGTGACAAATCCCTTGTATGTAGCGCAATTCCTGAATATTTGCAGGATATCCACATCAAAGGACATTATAGTCCCATCATTCTCAGCCATCATCACATAAATAATTGAGTACAATGCACCCTTTTGCATGTACCTCACCACAAATCTTCCAGTAATGATTGACGCAAGTGTATCAAGTTTGCCACAGTGAGCTCCCACACATCTTATCAGCCATACATAAGTATTCATTGTGATGCATAACCATTAGGAGTTTATGGTGTAGACTTCCCTTTGGGGTGTTATACAATAAGCATGTGTGGTATGTGTTCCTGTAATGCACCCAGTAAATACATTACTCATTGACAACATTGATGGCATGGGTTACATTCTTGCAAGTGTGGATTGTGGCATAGAAATGTTATGCAAACCTCTCAACTAGCCAGGATTGCTTTTAATTTAAACTAGTCCCACTTAACAAATCCAAAAAGTGGTCATTTTTGTGGAAGGTATCTTTGATTCTTCTTATAGATTGCTGACAAATCATTATAACTGTACAAGTGTGTTCATGCAGAACAGATGTAACATCTCATAATCATATATTTCATGTAAATTACGCAATTAATGGTAGTATTATTCTGATGTTGTCCAGGATTGTGCATGTTTCTGTTTACTGTTGTCCTTGAGCCAGATGATATGTATCCCAATTGGTTGAGACCTATGCTGACATTAGATTCATATTCAAGTAACTAATTTTGCACATCTTCACAATATGCACATAACCCCTATTGTATATATAACCAAATAATTGTAGCAAACTGGTGAAAATAAAAACTAAAAACCACAAATTCACCAGTAGGACTAGTAGACACAAGTTTATTTTCCAGGTTAAGCGCTTTCATCAAAGTAAAATTGACTTCCTCAGCACAATATACAAACAGTCATGTGGATTTAAATATATTACACTGTCACAGGATAGGTGAGAAATCCCACCAGTCAAGCAAAAGATCTCTTGAATAAATTAATACCTTAAAGGCATACACTGTAAACACTAAAAATACAATAAAATACATTTCTGTGAAGAAATTGTATAAAATTAAACCCTTTCCACTCTTTCTTTTAAAGCAGGCAAAATAGATATAAAATCATTTAATCCTGGACACAGATTAGCTGCCAGACGAAGCTGCCACATCAGTTCCTTCTTGTTTAAAGTGTTTTTCCAGTTGCCACCCATAGGGTTTATTTCAATGGTATCTAATATCCCAAACTTAAATCCAGAGAAATTAACACATATTTGACTGCGCCTAAATAAGGCATTGGTTTCTTTGGAATTCTTAATGTCATATAAGTGTTCATATATCCTGGACCTGAGAGCCCTCTCAGTTTTCCCAACATAAAACCCCGGGCAGGAATTATACTTTGCCAGATAAACTATTTTGCTAGTCTGACAGTTACCTTTTTTGAAAAACACTGTGTCCTGGTTGATATTATCAAGTTACAAACTAGCAGCCAAAAATATATATCTACACTGTGTACAACAACCACAGGCTTTGGTGAATTCATTCATTTTTTCACTACTATTATTCATGTTACCCTCCAAGGTAAGTTTCAAGTTGCGGCCCACTTTAGTACAAAAAATAGGCTGTTCACCCACTGCTTGTAAAATATTAGGGTCACCCCTAAAAATGTTCTAATTCTTACAAAGTATATTTCTGATGTCATTATAATGTGTACTATATTGCACCACACATGCATGGGAGAAGTTATGAGTAGAACTCTCTGTTGTTAAGCAATTTTTGGTTTTAGAAAGACCTCTACCTAGTAGAGGTTCATATTTAGAACCCCACTCTCTCAAAATCTCTTGTAAAATACCCTCTACAAATTCTAGTGGATAATCTCTCTCCAGAAACATGTTCCTCAGGTCACTGAATTCCTTAATGACGTCCTCAGTAGGGGAAGTCATTCTAGAAATTCTGATTGCCTGTCCCTTGACAATACTTTTTTTCTGGTATAGTGGGTGGTGACTTTGGAAATGGAGGTAGGAATTACAAAAAGTTTTCTTTCTATACACCTTGGATCTAAAACAACACACATCTTTGATGATGGTGGTATCAAGATAGTGAATTTCTTTCTCATTACACTCATAGGTAAATTTCAAATAATGGGTAGTGCCATTTAAGCATTCAACAAAACCAGCAATGCTTTCCTTGGTACCCTTCCATAAAATAAAAATATCATCCAGGTACCTGCTGTAAAACAAGATATCCAAATAAAACCTACTTTCAAAAATAAACTCTTTCCCCTACCCTAATAAAACAAGGTTTGCATAAACGGGGGCACAAGCTGCCCCCATAGCAACTCCTTTGGTTTGTTGGAAATATTGCCCTTCAAAAAAAATATAGTTGTTATCTAAAATCAAGGCCATAATTTCACAAACAAGCTGTGCACGCTCTGGAGATAAACTAAAAAAATCTTATTCAAGGTATTTTGTTTCAGGAGGAAAGCTATTTGCCGGTATCCAAGAATCAGATTAATATTTCCTACTGGCGTATTGATGGGTTTTTAGAAGAATATTTACTAGAAGAGAGGATCAGTCAGGAAGTTTACTCTTTTCTATTAAATAATTTTCCCAAGGTACCAAGTATATTTGGCATCCCTAAGATCCACAAAGATGTTTTGTCACCCCCATTTAGGCCTATTGTGGCAGCAGGGGGGTCTAAAACACACAGTTTGGCAGTCTTTGTGGATCAGATGGTTAAGCATGCAGTTGAGAGTATGCCACATCTTGTGAAAGATTCTTGGGACTTTTTGGGACAGATTAAGCAAGATTTATGGAATCCTGATCTGATTTTTTGACAATAGATGTACAAGATTTATTCTCCTGTATTCCTAGAGAGGAAGGTTTGGATTATTTTGAAAAAAATGCTGTTTGATCATTCTAGTTTATCTCCAGAGCATGTACAGCTTGTTTGTGAAATCATGGCCTTGATTTTAGATAACAACTATATTTTTTTTGAAGGGCAATATTTCCAACAAACCAAAGGAGTTGCTATGGGGGCAGCTTGTGCCCCCATTTATGCAAACCTTGTTTTATTAGGGTGGGAGAAAGAGTTTATTTTTGAAAGTAGGTTTTATTTGGACATCTTGTTTTACAGCAGGTACCTGGATGATATTTTTATTTTATGGAAGGGTACCAAGGAAAGCATTGCTGGTTTTGTTGAATACCTAAATGGCACTACCCATTATTTGAAATTTACCTATGAGTGTAATGAGAAAGAAATTCACTATCTTGATACCACCATCATCAAAGATGTGTGTTGTGTTAGATCCAAGGTGTATAGAAAGAAAACATTTTGTAATTCCTACCTCCATTTCCAAAGTCACCACCCACTATACCAGAAAAAAGTATAGTCAAGGGACAGGCAATCAGGATTTCTAGAATGACTTCCCATCTTGAGGACGTCATTAAGGAATTCAGTGACCCGAGGAACATGTTTCTGGAGAGAGATTATCCACTAGAATTTGTAGAGGGTATTTCACAAGAGATTTTGAGAGAGTGGGGTTCTAAATATGAACCTCTACTAGGTAGAGGTCTTTCTAAAACCAAAAATTGTGAAACAACAGAGAGTTCTACTCATAACTTCTCCCAGGCATGTGTGGTGCAATATAGTACACATTATAATGACATCAGAAATATACTTTGTAAGAATTGGAACATTTTTAGGGGTGACCCTAATATTTTACAAGCAGTGGGTGAACAGCCTATTTTTTGTACTAAAGTGGGTCGCAACTTGAAACTTACCTTGGAGGGTAACATGAATAATAGTAGTGAAAAAATGAATGAATTCACCAAAGCCTGTGGTTGTTGTACACAGTGTAGATATATATTTTTGGCTGATAGTTTGCAACTTGATAATATCAACCAGGACACAGTGTTTTTCAAAAAAGGTAACTGTCAGACTAGCAAAATAGTTTATCTGGCAAAGTGTAATTCCTGCCCGGGGTTTTATGTTGGGAAAACTGAGAGGGCTCTCAGGTCCAGGATATATGAACACTTATATGATATTAAGAATTCCAAAGAAACCAATGCCTTATTTAGGCACAGTAAAATATGTCTTAATTTCTCTGGATTTAAGTTTGGGATTTTAGATACCATTGAAATAAACCCCAGGGGTGGCAACTGGAAAACACTTTAAACAAGAGGGAACTGATGTGGCAGCTTCGTTTGGCAGCTAATCTGTGTCCAGGATTAAATGATTTTATATCTATTTTGCCTGCTTTAAAAGAAAGAGTGGAAAGGGTTTAATTTTATACAATTTCTTCACAGAAATGTATTTTGTTGTATTTTTAGTGTTTACAGTGTATGCCTTTAAGGTATTAATTTATTCAAGAGATCTTTTGTTTGACTGGTGGGATTTCTCACCTATCCTGTGACAGTGTAATATATTTAAATCCACATGACTGTTTGTATATTGTTTTGAGGAAGTCAATTTTACTTTGATGAAAGCGCTTAACCTGGAAAATAAACTTGTGTCTACTAGCCCTATTGTGTGTGTATATATATATATATATATATATATATATATATATATATATATATATATACATATACATATATATATATATATATATATATATATATATATATATACATATACATATATGTATATTTATATATATATATATATATATATATATATATATATATATATATATATATATACCATCCTTTATAAATGTCACAACAGTATCAGGGTGGTTATATCACAACCAATCATCACCACTGATATCTGACTTTGTGTGACAGTCACATAATATGCAATAACTTTGTGGTGATAGGAATATACCCACACAGGAGTTGTAAACAGCAGTACGTACTGTATTATGTACATATGTCATTATTGTTCACGTTACAAGTGTCTTGTCTTTGAGGTGTATGCACATTGACATGCCCTTATCTGGTGTACATTACATTTCCCTTGCCCTCTTCACCTTAATTCATTCCTGCCATTCATATATGTGACTGTTTTCAATACACACACTTCCCCAGACTAGTGTATTTATAATTCAGTCTATGTACCCTTTATGATCACCATCAAAACCTTTATTTGTGTATGCCTAAAACATGTCTGTGCTGTACTTTGTACTGACTACACTTTCCTATAATGTGTTAGAAATGTATTTGTTGCCTTAAATTGCACCCTGGTAGTCAATATGGCTGTCTGTGCAATCTCACAGAGCAAGCTTGCTCTTAAGTAAACTTGCCTGCCTGTCTGAATGTGTCTGTGCTGGTTTACACAGTTTCTTGGCTGGAAGCACTGTTGCTGGCCATGAAATTGCACGTGTTTGTATCAGTGTAAGCATGACTCATGGCATGCATATGCATTTAGTGCTGCTGCTCATTGCACTAACATGTAAACTCCATGTAGGCTTTGCACTATGCCTACATGGAGTTTATTGAATCTCTGGGACTGTGTTTACTGTGATTTACAAAATACTGTTTAAGATCTAGAACCTAAAGAATACTACCACTATAAAAATAGTTTGCGCTGAAGAGTTTGAAATTTACACCTTTTAGTAACCTCTATGGTTCCAGAGATATGTGTTTGAAATGTGAGGACATCATTTTATTCTATTAAAAAACATAGGCTCTACACATTGGAAGTTACAGTGTAAACTTCCAGACCTCTATTGGACAGAATGAGTTAAAGAAGTGGTAGATGAAATAAACACGGAAAAATAAAAGAAAGATTGATTATTTATGACATAATGAAGCCTTACAATAATGCTCATAATAAGAAGCTATGTGGAATTATGAAAGGATACAGAATTCCAACAAAGATGATTATTTAAAGGTTGTATATGAAAATGCAGATGCTTAAATATTAGTCAATGATTGGCTAAAGAAGGAAATAAACATAAAAGGGTTAGTTAAGAAAGGGTATGCAATTAGCACAAGTGCTTTTTTTTAGTTAGTTATGAATTTAGGCTAGAGAAAATGTGGATGAAAGTATGATAGGAGCAAAATTGGTATTTAGGAATCAGATTGAATTGCTAAATAAGATGAATTATGCAGATGATGCCATAATAATTGTGTGAAATAGGGCTGTAGATGAAAGTAGTGATGTCACTTTTGATCTTGTGAAATGAGGGATAGTATTTAGCAAAAGAGAAAAAAGCAATTTAAGGCTCAAAAATCCAACTGTGTTTTTATGTTCACTGCATACATTTTATTCAAAAAGTTTTTAATTTTGTCATAAACAAGTAACAAGGATTCAATTATTATAATAAAAAATAATAAAATTAACCTGTAAAAAAGAACACATTCAAATTATAAATAATATATACAAAATGACTGAAACTAAAAGAAATGAAAATGTTACAAAAAATTGAAATTAATGCGATAAATATATCTGGAGCAATTAATCACTGGCAAACAAAATATAAAAAATTATCAGAGGTACAGTTCTGTTGAAAAAAGTCAATGAGGACTGTTACGTTTGTACAAGGACTGTTGCTAAATTACTTGGGATAAATCTTGTATTCTTTTACTTCGGTCTTTCTAATAGCAGTTTCTTTTAAGAAAGACAAGAAATCCTCAAAGAGCGGCAGTGTGGTTGATCTCCTTCTTTTGGTATTACTTTTCCTTGCCACTGCAAGAATAGTCCACATCAGGAAGGGATTGGCATTTTTCATCTCACAACCATCATTTACATTAAATAAAATTAGAAACTTAGATAATGAAAATGTGTCAGTCTATAAAGCTTTCAAAAAGTTTTCAGTGTTGTTCCAAAATAGTCTTAATAAAGGACAATCAAATAAACCATGTATACAATCAGTATTACATATGTCTATACATCTCTAACACTTTATGTGTTTATTTCCATTTGTTTTAGCCATTTTATTTGGAGCTAAGAAGGCTCTATAGAAAAGTTTCCATGTGAAAAGATGCCAAAAATATGACCAAGAGATGTACTTGACAGAATTCAATATCTGAAATTTATTCTCAGAAGTTAAGAAATATGTATGACTTAGTGTGCTATCATTACAGACCTTATCATTTAAGTTCATATTGAATTTTATACGAATTGTAAAACATTTTAATATTAAGTTATCAACTTTTGATTTGTTATAAATTATTTTGTAAAAGAGATGTATTCATTTAGGTGTTCTTAAAGTGTGAGTAAGAGTTAAACATAATTCGTAAGCCTATGTTTTCACATTCTGTAACAATAACCAGTCATGAGGGTTAAGGTCAAATTTGATGATAAGGTGTTGCCAACAAACAAAATTGTTGGATTCCCAAATTAAAGATATATGCCTGTGAATTTTATTAAAAAAATATGGTGATGTTAAATGGAATTATTGACTCAAACCAAAATTTCAGATCAATTCTACTAAGAATTATATTCCTAAATGTCTTCAAAATATAACCTAAAAAGGAGAGTACATTGGGTTAGAAAGATTATATTGTATGAAATTCCAGAGATAAAGTCAAGTGAAATTATATTAGTTAGTAGAATTACTGTTTTCTAAGACCTCATTTTTAGTGTTGAAGAGAACAAAATGTAAAGTTTTCCAATTGGAATTGCAATTAGGATCAACTCAATTTAATATAATTCTAAAGACTGATGCTTTAATGCAAGTATCAATATCAGGCAAATTGATTCCCCCTATGTCCCAGGGATTAGTCTGATGTTGTAAGGATTGTGATGATGTGAGGTAGTGTCAGCTATGCCAGGGGAAGTAGGGCAGTGCATGATTAACATATGCCAGCATAGCTAGTTGGAGTTTTATAAAGAATTATATGTCATTTGACTATCAAATTGATTTATACAGATGCTTGTGTTAAAATGCATTTGTAAAGTTGCTTGTGTTAAAAATGTATCAACAGTGGGTAGTGTTGGACAGAAAATAAATATACATATATGTCTGAATGTATTGTTGTAACTGATGAAATGTATATATTTTAACAGATGATACTGGAAGGAAAGGAAAAAAGCTCAATCCAAACAACCTTAAGAAAAATTGCCTGAAATTAAATTAGTTGGTTTAGGCCATGATGATTTTATCTCACATGTCTGAATGCAGCCAATCATGCAATATTTGTGAAAAGCCTGGGCTGGGATCCTGCTCTATAGTCCTTAGTGGTGAGCTAATTGCTACCCTGGGGAACCAGATAATGACTTGTTAGTTTCTACAGTAAGGGTAGAAGTGTTGGAATGTTTTACAGTTTCCAGATGCTGTAATAAACCTTAGCTATAGTTTTATGTGTGTATTGTGACACATCAGTGCTAGATCCTGGCTCAGTTTCTAGTGAGAGGATAGTGTGGGAACCGCCAACTCAGGTGACCAGATGTGATGGCATTCTGTAGTCAACACTGAAATTGTATTTGAATACTAGTCACAAAATCAGGCACAAGGTACAGTTCGAAAATAAGGCCACACAACGGTTCCAGGAAAGGCTGTATGAGCACTTTCATTCCTTTATTCACAATAAAACACAGAACTTCATCAGATACAATTAGTTACATCATTTCCTCTCCATTAAATTCTATTTTTACAAATCATGCGACTTCTCATTCATTTAAAAAAAACTTTTTATACTTCCTTCCTAAGAACTTCATACTTATTTAAACCTATAACCCCACTACTACACATTCAATAAAATATATACATACTATACACACAAAAAAACTAAAAAAACATCATACACAATGTTATACATTATTGTATAAATATTATAAATATTCTATAAATATCATTTAAATATTGTATAAATATCAATGCAAAATATCATATAAATTCATTCTCGCCTCATTCCTAATAAATACTTTGTTTGAATTATTTTATTTTATAATTTCAGAAGTTATCCACTCTCATATTTAAAACACTACTAATTGAAATTCTATCATTTAAACCAGGTTCTTTAGTAGAATTTAATAGAACCTGCCTATAAGCTTCCCTATATTCTAGGAAATTCGACCAGTTACCACCTCTCTCCTGCCTCATTACCTTTTCCAGAACACAGAATCTAATTTTTTTAAATTCATCACGCACAGAAGAATATCTAAACAAGGCATCAGTGTCATCACATCTACGAATGGCATAATTATGTTGGTAGATTCTTTTCCTCAACTCATTCTCAGTTTTACCTATATAATAGGCATTACATGTTTGGCATAGGGCAGCATAAATGACTCCCTTTGTCTTACAATTATAGTTCCCTTTAATGGGGATAACCCTTTTGTAACTTTCTATCACTATATTCTTGGTCTCGTAAATGAACCTACACTCTTTGCATTCCCCACATTTGGTCATCTTCCCCAAAATTAACCTGACAGGTGTTTTTGGAGCATTTGGACTCCGTGATAAAGTGGGGGTACATCCGAAGATAGTATATAGAAAAGGACACAACTTGAAATCATTGTTTGAAAAGAGGAAAGAAAATTGTGAAGGATTAATTTTGGGGAAGATGACCAAATGTGGGGCTTGCAAAGAGTGTAGGTTCATTTACGAGACCAAGAATATAGTGATAGAAGGTTACAAAAGAGTTATCCTGATTAAAGGGAACTATAATTGTAAGACAAAGGGAGTTATTTATGCTGCCCTATGCCAAACATGTAATGCCTATTATATAGGTAAAACAGAATGAGTTGAGGAAAAGAATCTACCAACATAATTATGCCATTCGTAGATGTGATGACACCAATACCTTGTTTAGACATTCTTCTGTGTGTGATGAATTTAAAACATTTAGATTCTGTGTTCTGGAAAAGGTAATGAGGCAGGAGAGAGGGGGTAACTGGTCTAATTTCCTAGAATATAGGTAAGCTTATTGGCAGGTTCTATTAAATTCTACTAAAGAACCTGGTTTAAATGATAGAATTTAAATTAGTAGTGTTTTAAATATGAAAGCGGATAAGATCTAAAATTATAAAATAAAATAATTCAAAGTATTTATTAGGAATGAGGACAGAATAAATTTATATATTTTGCATTGATATTTTTACAATATTTACATGATATTTATAGAATATTTATAATATTTATATAATTTTGTATAAAATTGTGTATGATGTTTTTAGTTGTTTTTGGTGTGTATAGTATGTTTATATTTTATTGAATGTGTAGTAGCGGGGTTACAGGTTTAAATAAGTATGAAGTTCTTAGGAAGGAAGTATAAAATGTTTTTTAAATGAATGAGAAGTCACATGATTTGTAAAAACAGTATTTAATGGAGGGGAAATGCTGCAACTAATTGCATCTGATGAAGTTCCGTGTTTTATTGTGAATAAAGGAATGAAAGCGCTCATACAGCCTTTCCTGGAACCGTTGTGTGGCCATATTTTGGAACTGTACCTTGTGCCTGATTTTGTGATTTTTACTTGGACTTTGTGAATTTGTATTTGAATATTAGTGAGATATGTGAGGTGTGCACTTTGTCTTTGGACCCGACAAGACACTCATCTACTTTCATCTTGCCTTGCTTTAATAAATAACTGGGGAACAGTAATTCTTCAGTCAATAAAATAAAATATGGTGAGATTACCTAAATGTTGTTTTTTTCTGTATGAGTGTGAGTCTTTCCATCCATGTTGTTTTTTTTTTTACATTTCCTGTGATTGAAACTCTTGTGTTCATTATAAATAGATATTTATTATTTTCATGTTTTTTATTATTTATTATTAAATATATCTAAACCTTTCATTGTGGCTGGCCTTTTAGAAAATATTTAACCTTTGAGAGTACTTGCATTTATTTAGTAGCACTGTGACTCCACACTCCTGAAAGTCCTACTGCTTGGTTAAACACTACCATTTGTATAAGTATGAATTTTACTAAGTGTAATTGGGCACCCTGGTAAGAGCCTTAAAGTAGCTAGCTTCAGGTGTTCTTGTGGCAGCAACCCTACTTTATAGTCTAAGTGGAGGTGACAGAGCAGGTAAGCTGCGTCAGCCTTTCCCAGGTGTGTGTGTGTGTGTGTGTGTGTGTGTGTGTGTGTGTGTGTGTGTGTGTGTGTGTGTGTGTTTGTGTGTGTGGGTGTGTGTGTGAAAATCAAATCTCAAAATCAGTGTGTGTGGTAGGTACTTTGAACAGGGACACTGACAGCACTGATTTCACAGAGATGGTGATGGAGGACTTGGCTTGGAACACCCAGCTAAGGACTCAGCTCTACAGTGGTCAGTAAGGAGTCTTATCTGGGGCCTGGAGAGAAAGCTCATCTCCAGGACTGGAGTATGCATTCTCTGTGTGCTCTTAAAGGAAATTGTACTTGGTGCAGAGGGCTGCATCTGAAAATACCATGTGTATCTATTTTTCTTATAATGAACATTCCCCATTGGTAGCAGTGTTGAGGATTGAGGCTCCTTTATTCACTGGTCCAGAGAAGAGACATCAGATATTGATGAGTAGCGGTGAGGATATTAATTGAACTTTGGTAGCCTTTAAGCAGTTGTCACTAAAGGTGTGTGTACTCTCAGCAGCCACAAGGTAAACATTCAAAATTTCATTTTTATTTATTTATTTTTTAGTTTAGTTTAGTTTAGTCAGAGAAAACAGGCAAATATATCAGCAGAGGATTATACCAAGCTGACAGTGAACCGGTTGGCTAAGGTTTGCAAATCCAAAGGACTGGTGCATGCCAACCTAACTAAAGAAGAAATTATTTCAGCCTTAGTGGCAGCTGCAGTACAGACCAGCAACCAGGAAGACAACCAGTCTGGTGATGGGGATGTGCATCCCTAAGAAACAGGACAGTTCACCTTTTCCTCAGAGGACTTAAAAACATGTCTGGAGTTAAAGAAACTTAAACTTGAGGCAAAATGTATGAAAATAGAATTGGCAGAGAGATTGCGGTATTTGGAGGCCAAAGAAAATTAGAAGCAGCGTCAATATGAGAGGGACATACTGACTCTTTGACAGGAACACAAAGGTAATGGAGAGAGGAATAACTGAACCCCAGAAACAACAAAGGTCAGTAAATTCCTTCCACAGTATACAGAAAGTGATAATTCTGATAGTTTTATTCATATATTTGAAAGAGTACTTAAACAGTATGATGTTGACCAAGGGCTCTGGGTATGTTCCTGACCCCCTTATTCCATGATAAAGTTGTAACTGCTGCTTCTGAATTGTCTGATACTGGTTGTTTAACTTATCATGATGTTAAACAATGCTGTTTGGAATATTTTAAGTTAACACCTGAACCTTACAGAAAAAAATGTTGTGACCATAGACATAGGGTAAATGTAAGTGCATGTGATTATATTGCTGAACTAAGCACTTATTTTCATAGGTGGCTGAGTGGGTGTCTGGTCACCACTTTTGAAAGGCTGACAGACTTTTTGGTGGGGGAACAACACCTTAACACTTTGCCTGAGGACATGAGAATCTGGTTGGCAGACTTGGTGTGTAACTCTGCAGATGAGCTGGGGAGAAAAGAGGATCTCTAGTTGGCAAGCAATGCACCACTGCACAAGAAGCGGATATCCACTATTGCACATGGATATAAGGGAACCCATGGTCGACAGCCTAAACCACACTGACAGACTCCACCTGTAAAAGGGGAAGCGACTAGTTCAAGTACGTGGCAATAATCAGGGTTTCGATTTTTTAAATGTAACCAGAGGGGCCATGTAGCATTCAGATGTCCACTGAAGCAAAGTAGGGAATCAATGGTGAACAAGCCAGAAAGTGGGAATAACAGCATGCCAGTAGTAAGTTGCCTGGAGACAACAGAGATACCAAACTATCACTAGAGTTTGTATCCTATCTTAGTGGATGGAAAGTAGGCTAATGCCAAAAGAGACACCAACTTTGACATAACCATTTTGAAGCCTGCAGGGGTTAAAGAGGAGCAGTACTTGCTTGGACAGTCCAATCCAGTCAGAGCTTTAGGAAGAACACCATTCCAAATACCCTTGTCCAGAGTTCACCTTGACTGGGAGCATGGAAAGGAAGCAAGCAAGTAGATGTGTTTGAGGATATTCCTGCAGATGTCTTGATAAGGAATTATTTTGATAATGCAGTACCTTGTATGCATGCAGTTACATGCAGTCAGGCTTGGAGACAGGCATGTTGGTATTGTAGCCTGGGGGAGATGCAGACAGACCCCAAACCCAAAGTCAGGGCTGGAGATGTGGCTATTTTAGGGAGGGAGCTACCCTGTCACAGTGAGCAGGAAGGTGAGCTACAGCTGCTGTTTGGTACTGATGTTCCCTTAGAAAGGGTGAATACATGGGCAGAGGTGAGTGTTAGTACCCAGGTTGACAGTGAGGCACCGCTGTTAAAAGATACCAGACTTCCTGTGGAAGGGGAGCTGGGAAAGGTCACAAAGGTAGATCTGAGACAGGCTCAGCTCTTGGACCCTACATCATGAGGCTTCATTGAGGTAGCTAAGAAGGCACCTGATTCTCAAGGAAAACAGGAGCTGTATATTGGAACAAAGGATTACTGTATAGAGAGTGGCCCCTTTATGGAGGGCTAGAGGATGAGGTAATACAGCAGTTGGTAGTACCCAGAGCCTACAATCTGGCACTTCTAGCCAAAGCCCATGACATTCCTTTTGCAGGTCATGTGGACATAAAGTGTACCAAGAGACATATTACGCAGAACTTTTATTGGCCTGGGATTGCAAAGGACTTAACAGGGTACTGCAGAACCTGTGAGCAGTGCCAAAACATAAGCAAGGCAGGATAGAAGGTCAAAGCTCCTCTGATGCCTTTGCTTGTGACTGAGGAGCCATTTCAGAGGGTAGCTATGGATTTTGTGGGACCTCTGAGTACCCCAAGTTCTACAGTAGCTATGCTACTAGATACCATGAGGCAGTGGCTCTATCCTCCATCATGGCAGAGAAGGTTGCAAAAGCTATGTTAAATATTTTCAGCAGGGTAGGTTTCATGAGAGAAATACTGACTGACAGAGGGGCCAGTTTCATTTCAGACCAGCTGGTTTGTCTGTAGGAGTGCTGTGGGGTAAGGCACCTAAAAGACACCCCCTACCACCCCCCACACTAATGGTCTTGTGGAGATGTTAAACTATACACTGAAGACTATGCTAAGGGCATTTGCAGACCAGTTTAATAGAGAGTGGGACAATGATTTGCCCCATCTGCTTTTTGCATGCAGATAGGTACCCCAGGAATCCTCAGGTTTTTCACCCATTGAGTTGCTGTATGGATATAGGGTTAGGGGCCCTTGGGTTTGATTTGTAATGTGTGGAATGGTGAGTGCGAATCCCACAAGGAGTCTGTTGTGGCATATGTCCAAAACCTTATAACAAGGCTTAAGGAGCTCATGTGTGTGGCTCAGGAGAACCTGGCAGTGGCCCAACAGCAGAAAAAGGTCTGTTATGGCAGGGATGCTTCAAGCCTGAGAGTATAGTGTGGGACAATATGTTATGGTGCTCAATCCTGTCAGAGACAAAAAGCTCCAGGTAGCTTGGGAAGGACCCTTCAAAATGGTAAGGAAGGTCAGTGATGTTAACTACATGGTAAAACTGCTAGGCAGGAGGCACGGGCACAAACTGTACCATGTTAACATGTTGAAAGTTTACCATGATAGCGATATCCTTGTGCTGAATATTTGTAGTAGATGGCAGGAGGAGTCTTAGGGGGATCTGGTGACTGATCTCCTCAGTGGAAGGAGTAGCAATGTCCCAGTTGCTATCCCCCTTTTCAAGTTTGAGAAATCCAAGCAGTGTGAAAGGAGTTTTGAGACCAAATTGCTTAGTGGTTAAAGTCTTTGCCTCCTATGCACAAGGTACAAAGTTCGATCCCGACCTCCAGCCAATGCCTGTTTGTAATCTGCATGTTCTCCCTGTGTCTCCATGGGGTTTCTCCCATATCCGAAAAAAATGCTGAGTGTTTCCATCTCAAACTCACCAATGAATGGAGCTGTGGGCAGCAGCACAGACTGTACATGGTACCCTATAGGGGGAAGAGTTGTACAGACCAACTGCTTTGGGCATCTACTGTGGTGCACAGTATCCTCAAGATAGGAGAACACAGATCACAGCCTACGTGCCCTGGCAGGGCTAGCCACTAGATGGTGTAAAATATGGCTCTAGGTGATTCTGTTATGTTGACTAATGTTGCCAAAAAAGGGCATGGGTAGTTACCGGTGATAAGTGGGTTGAGGACCCAACCTACTCTGACCCATGCCAGGGACCCATGCTAATGGCGGGAGGGGTATATGTGCCCCTATTGGCCAGTGCGTGCCTGCTGTAAAGCCCAGCAGCCCTTAGTCAATAAGCTACTGGCTGGCTGGTGTCTAGTTGCCCAGTCTGGGTTGCCTGGGATAGCTCTGTTGAGCAAAAGCTAGACGTAAAACCAACCAACCTGCCAAACATGAATTGAGAATCACTTTGCTTAATATAGGTTCACTGACAAGATGCCGCTTGGAAGTGGATGACATGATGATATGAAGAAGGCTGGACATCCTATGTATCCAGGAGATAATATGGAAGGGCAGTGCAGCAAAGCCACTTGGCTTGAGATCCAGAGTCTACTACTCATGTGGAGGGCAGGCTAGAAATTGTGTAGGAATTGCAATGAGAGAGAGGCTTCAGAATGCAGTAAGGGATATCATCAGAATTAATGACAGACTCATGGCAGTCAGACTCCAGTGTAATGATAGAGCAGTATTCATAATCTCAGCCTATGCCCCATAGCAGGGTTGTGATAGTGAGGAAAAGAGTGCCTTCAGATAGCAGTTGCAGGGCATACTAGATAAAGCAGGACAACATGAATTGATGTTGATAATGGGTGACTTGAAAGCACATATTGGGATAGACTGAACAGGAAATGAGGACTGCCTGCGTCCACATGGGTGGGGCAATAGGAATAAAGAAGGAAAATCCATTCTAGACTTCTGTCTGGAAAATGGCTTGATAGTAGCCAACACATGGATTAGAAAGAGAGACAGTCATAAGATCACATACAAGAGTAATCAACATGCAACTCAGGTAGACTTTTTCCTAGTAACAAAAAGGCACTGGTGCAGAATCCATGATATCAAAGCCATCCCCAGTGAAACAGTCGGCCCACAGCATAAACCACTAGTTGCAACAATCAGCTGCAAACAGTGGTCAGAAAAGGTTCTAAGGTCAACAGAGACCAGGCTGAACACCTGGAAGTTGACTGGAGAGAATGTACAACAATTAAAGGAATTACTCAGGGCTCTAGCACCCCAAGAAGAGGGGGAAATAGGTGGAGTTGAAGAAAAATGGCAGCGTCTAAAAACAGCATGTGTTAGGACTACAGAAAAGAAATGTGCCTGAGCCAGGTATGGAAATAAGGTACATAAGGAAAGCTGGTGGTGGAATGCAGAAGTCCAGGAAGTCATCAAAAAAAAAGGAGTGCAGGAAGAAGTGGGAGATGGAAAAGACTGACCAGGCTAGGAAGGACTACTGGTTGGCTAACAAAGAAGCTAAGAAAGAAGTTGTAATAGCATTGGAGGCACTGTACCAACGTCTGGAAAATGACTCAGTAAGGGGCACAAAGAAACTATATCAGGTTGCAAGGCAAAGACAGAAAGATAAAGAAGATTGTCAGACACCTTTCATAAGGGATGCCAGCAACAACCTGCTCACCAGCCCAGAGGACAACAAAGGCAGATGGGAGGAGTATTTCAAGCAGCTTCTGAATGACGAAAACCCCACAGAAGCTGTACTGCCCCAGAAACAGCCTACAACAAGAGAAGAAGAGGAGCCCACCCTAGTAGAAGTAAGAATAGCACTAAGGAAGATGAAGTCAGGGAAAGCAGCAGGCTCAGATGAGGTCACAGCAGATATAATAAAGATGCTGGGTGAGATAGGGTAGAAATGGCTCTTGAGGGTACTAATAGCAGTGGGGAGAGAAAGGCGTATCCCAGATGACTGGAGAATGAGCATACTTGTGCAAGTGTACAAGAACGAAGGGGACATTCACAACTGTGGGCAGTACAGAGGCATCAGACTCATATCACATTGCATGAAAGTTCTGGAGGGGGTGATTGATAAACGGATATGCAGAGTAGTAAAATGTAAGATGGGAGATGAGCAGTTTGGATTCAGATCAGGATGCAGCACAATTGACCCGATGTTTGCATTGAGACAGATACTTGAGAAGAAGCTAGAGATGAGGAAAGAGTCCAACTGGGCATTCCTAGACTTGGAGAAAGCATATGACAAGGTCTCAAGAAAGCTGATCTGGGCAGTACTATGGTGGTTTGAAGTCCCAGAAACATTGATAGAATTAGTGCAAGCTATGTACAAGGACCCAATGACTCATGTACGAACAGTGTTTAGCCTCACAGAGGGGTTCCCAGAGGGTGTGGGTATACATCAGGGTTCAGCTCTGAGCTCACAGCTGTTCATACTGGTGATGGACTATATTAGCAAACAGGTTGGAGGGGATGGATCAAGAAAGCTGCTGTATGTAGATGATGTGGCAGTACATGCAGACTCTGAGCTAGAACTTCAGCAAAGGATAGGAAAATGGAATGAAAATCTGAAGGCCCATGGGATGAAACTAAGCACAGATAAGATGGTAGTAATGACAGCAAACTGGGGAAATCAGAAGAAGCTGAGAATAGAGATAGAAGGGAAGATAATGGAGCAAGGAAACAGCTTCAAGTATCTGGGAGGATTAGTTGAGGAGAAGGGTAGTCTGAATGAAGAGGTCAAAGCTAGAATCAGAGGGGCTGCAGCCAACTAGCATAGAGTATCTAGTGTAGTCTATGACAGAAGAATGCCAAAGAAGCTGAAAATTGAGGTGTACAAGACAGTGGTGCAACCAGTACTACTGTATGGTACAGAAACCTGGTCAGTAAAAGCAGAACAGTTGAAGAAGCTAGAGGTGATGGAAATGAAGTGCCTGAGAAAGGTGATAGGATGCACACTGTGGGACAGACAAAGAAACGAGGACATAAGAGCAGAAGACAAAGTAGCTCCAATTGCAGAAAAGATCAAAGAGAACAGATTACGGTGGTTTGGGCACATGTGTAGAAAAGTAGCTGCTTCTTTTTTTTCATATATGCTACACACTTTAGCTGGCTGTCTTCTTCTAAGTGCTTAAATAGCAGATTTACAGACTGTATATTGTATACCAAAGAGTGGGAACTAACAGATAGGTGTGCTACCTGTCTCTCTAACATCTGTAAACCTACATTAAAGTAACCCCATATTTGCATGCAAACACATGTCTCTTGTTAACTTAGAGGAAGATTTGGAACATACAGGAGGAAGGTAAGAGGAAGTGAGGACATCCAGCAAAGAGGTGGATGGATTGTGTGAAAGAAGATCTGTGACCGTCAGGAATGAGTGTTGAAGAAGGCAGGAGTGTGGCACTGAACCAAGTGAATTGGCGACAGTTAACACGATACACTGACCCCATGTAGAAAAATGGGGAAAAGGGGGGAATGATGATAATGACAGGAGTTTGGGGACATATTCACAGGGAAACCTAAGTACACCCACCTGGTGCAGCACCATGTGGATACAGCACCCTAATGACGTATCAAGCAGGCCCCTTACAGGGTACCTGGAGCAAGTCAGACAGACTCTAAGGGGTAGATACAGGAAATGTTGGAACTGAGAGTAATCCAGGAGACCAGCATTCCCAGTGGAGCTGGTACCAAAGAAGGATGGCAGCACCTGGTTCTGTGTGGACTACAGAAAACTAAATAGTCACACAAAGTCATATGTCACTACCCCTTGTCCCAAATGCTGTCTCCATCCAGCTGCTTCACTCTGCAAGAAGTGAAACAACCCACTATCTAAAGAACTTGCACAGCTGACATTCACATGCAGTTGCAA